>NC_044042.1:89698588-89868990 GCF_901765095.1 Microcaecilia unicolor | reverse complement strand
CAAGTCTGACAGCTCTCTCACTGAGTTTCTTAAGCAAACGCTCGTATACAGGAGATCAGCATTGAAGCCTCCCAAAAGAATCCAGGATTCTAGCTTCTGTGCCTGGGGGCGCCGAGGCCTAGTTCCTAGTACTCCTGGCTCTTTTGAGAGTAGATTCAAGGAATCGTGAGGCAACTGAAGCCTAACCCAGGTTCAGTGTGGATCTGATTCTGGGTGTCGGTCTTCTTGGGCACAACAGAGAAGTTCCTGATGAGGACTTCCTTGAGTACCTTGTGGAGAGGTGCAGTCCTTAGGAGGAGATGTATAGTCCAGGACCTCGAGCATTTTGGCCCTGGGCATCAGCCATTTCCTTGACAAAAGATGGGATTGATAGGCTCTTCAGCAGAGACCCATCTCCTTTCAGGTGGTAGAGAGGGTTCAGAGGGGCTCCCATAAGATTCACATGAGGAAAAGTATCTGGGATCTTCCTTTGACTCCCAGGAGTGAACCTCCTTGGTGTCAGATAGTATCTCCGTACGGGATGTCTGGGATCGAACCTGCCTTGAGGCCGAGCAGCCATGTCCTCACACTGGGCATCGAGAAGCCAGCTCTTTCCTTGACACCGGTGAAGCTTCCTTTATTGACATCGAGGAGGTACCGTCTTGGGTGACAGTCGATACCAGGGCCACAAGCGGTGCTGGCATTGAGGGCCAGGTGGGGTCCAAGTGGGATGTATGGCAGGTGCAAGCACCCTCGAGCAGCTCAGGGAGCAAAGCTCAGACGCCAACACTGAGTAAAGATGGGGTGCCTGTTGAGGCGCAAGTTGCAGGACTGCTGGGTTCAATACGGAAGTAGAATCTCTGCTGCTTGGAGACAGTCGCATCGGCACCTCCTATATGGAGGGAGAGCGGTCCCCCCCCCCCCCCACCCCAGCGCCAACACTTCTCAGGTGCCAAATCCTTTGACACCTAGGAGTCTTTGTGGACATGGAGGGGAAAACCTTGTTGACCACTAACTTGATGCCTAAAAAGGAGCACGACATGGAGAGTAAGTGTTCAGAGCTGTATCATTTTTCTGTATCATTCAAACTGGTGTTAAAGTAACCCAAGGCAAAGCAGTGTTCACCCTCTAAGTGCTGAAGACTCCTCAGCATTGAAGAGTAGACAGAAGCAGTAAAATACACTTTCCCTAGAATAATTTCCCTAGCATTGAATCTGTACATGCAGGATCTTCAGCTATGTTATGGAGTGCTGGTAAAGAAATGTAATCTAAGGAAGTGAATGCAGTGAACAAATGTCCAAAGCAGCATTGAGGCTTTTTGACGGTGTTTCAGGGCTACATTGTTGAATTTTACTGTGAATGACGATTGGCAATGCTTTAAAGCTCAGTATTAAAAATGGAACCCCCATAGTGTTTCACTGCTATAAAGTCAGGTTCTTCCCTTCTTTTATATTTAACTTGCCTGTTTCGATTCCCAGATTACTACTACTACTATTTATCATTTCTATAGAGCTACTAGACGTACGCAGCGCTGTATACTTGAACATGAAGACTGCTCGACAGAGCCTTACAATCTAATTAGGACAGACAAACAGGCCAAACAAACAAGAGATAAGGGAATAAGCTGAAGAGTAGTAAATCACCGGGACCTGATGGTATTCGTCCCAGAGTATTAATAGAACTAAAAAATGAACTTGCGGAGCTACTGTTAGAAATATGCAATCTGTCCCTAAAATCGAGTGTAGTACCGGAAGACTGGAGGGTAGCCAATGTTACTCCGATTTTTAAGAAGGGTTCCAGAGGAGATCCGGGAAATTATAGACCGGTGAGTCTGACGTCGGTGCCGGGCAAGATGGTGGAGGCTGCTATTAAGAAAAAAATTGCAGAGCATATACAAAAACATGGACTGATGAGACAAAGTCAGCACGGATTTAGTGAAGGGAAGTCTTGCCTCACCAATCTAATGCATTTTTTGAGGGGGTAAGCAAACATGTGGACCAATGGGGAGCCGGTTGATATTGTATATCTGGATTTTCAGAAGGCGTTTGACAAAGTGCCGCACGAAAGACTCCTGAAGAAATTGCAGAGTCATGGAATCGGAGGTAGGGTATTATTATGGATTAAGAACTGGTTGAAAGATAGGAAGCAGAGAGTAGGATTGCGTGGCCAGTATTCTCAGTGGAGGAGGGTAGTTAGTGGGGTCCCGCAGGGGTCTGTGCTGGGTCCGTTGCTTTTTAATGTATTCATAAATGACCTAGAGATGGGAATAACTAGTGAGGTAATTAAATTCGCCGATGACACAAAATTATTCAGGGTCGTCAAGTTGCAGGAGGAATGTGAACGATTACAGGAGGACCTTGCGAGACTGGGAGAATGGGCGTGCAAGTGGCAGATGAAGTTCAATGTTGACAAGTGCAAAGTGATGCATGTGGGTAAGAGGAACCCGAATTATAGCTACGTCTTGCAAGGTTCCGCGTTAGGAGTTACGGATCAAGAAAGGGATCTGGGTGTCGTCGTCGATGATACGCTGAAACCTTCTGCTCAGTGTGCTGCTGCGGCTAGGAAAGCGAATAGAATGTTGGGTGTTATTAGGAAGGGTATGGAGTCCAGGTGTGCGGATGTTATAATGCTGTTGTATCGCTCCATGGTGCGACCGCACCTGGAGTATTGTGTTCAGTACTGGTCTCCGTACTGGTCTCCGTATCTCAAAAAAGATATAGTAGAATTGGAAAAGGTACAGCGAAGGGCGACGAAAATGATAGTGGGGATGGGACGACTTTCCTATGAAGAGAGGCTGAGAAGGCTAGGGCTTTTCAGCTTGGAGAAGAGACGGCTGAGGGGAGATATGATAAAGTGTATAAAATGAGTGGAATGGATCGGGTGGATGTGAAGCGACTGTTCACGCTATCCAAAATACTAGGACTAGAGGCATGAGTTGAAGCTACAGTGTGGTAAATTTAAAACGAATCGGAGAAAATTTTTCTTCACCCAACGTGTAATTAGACTCTGGAATTCGTTGCCGGAGAACGTGGTACGGGCGGTTAGCTTGACGGAGTTTAAAAAGGGGTTAGATAGATTCCTAAAGGACAAGTCCATAGACCGCTATTAAATGGACTTGGAAAAATTCCGCATTTTTAGGTACTTAACTTGTCTGGAATGTTTTTACGTTTGGGGAGCGTGCCAGGTGCCCTTGACCTGGATTGGCCACTGTCGGTGACAGGATGCTGGGCTAGATGGACCTTTTGGTCTTTCCCAGTATGGCACTACTTATGTACTTATGTACTTATGTAATATTAAAGTGAGGATGATAAAATAAGGGTTCTGAACAAGTGAATAAGGGTTAGGAGTTAAAAGTAGCATCAGATTGCTGTTTAATCTTTCTCCATGTCTGGGCTGTAATCACACACCCAGAGGAAGTCAAAGGTTCATGTTCAGGTTGTTGAAGGTTGGAAGTAAGAGAGCAAGAGGGAATAAAACGAAAAAGGAAAGATAACTATAGCATACTTATAAAAAGGATATAAGGAATATGGAGGAGATAGATCAGAGAGAACTTATAAAAGAGACCTCTTATAATGAATACTAAGGCTACAGCAGTGTTCATGTCACAATCGTCAACAACATCAATGCCAAGCTAGTTATGCATCCACCTTCATCCTGATGCCCACAGAATCAGCAACTTTACCCTGTACTGCTTTACGGCAGGGGCGTAGCCATTCTTTTGGCGGGAGGGGGGTCCAGAGCCTCGAGGTGAGGGGCACATTTTAGCCCCCCCCTGCCGATGACCCTCTCGACCCCCCCCCCCTCCTGCTGCCAACCCGCCTCCGCCTACCTTTGCTGGCGGGAGACCCCAAGCTCCACCAGCTGAGGTCCTCTTCTTCTGGCACAAGGCTTCGTTCTGTTTCTGTGAGTCTGATGTCCTGCACGTTGTAGGACCCCCCCTCCCGCCAAAGTCTGGCTACGCCCCTGCCGTAAAGCAGTACAGGGTAAAGTTGCTGATTCTGTGGGCATCAGGATGAAGGTGGATGCATAACTAGCTTGGCATTGATGTTGTTGACGATTGTGACATGAACACTTGCTGTAGCCTTAGTATTCATTATAAGGGTCTCTTTTATAAGTTCTCTCTGATCTATCTCCTCCATATTCCTTATATCCTATATAAAATATATAGATAAAATTGAACTGGGAACCTCAGCATGTACTGCAACACTGGAGGAAAAAAACCCCAAAACAAAACAAAAGCTGGCGCTGGCCCCGCCCCCTTATGCGGGGCCAGCACAGAGGAAGCAGTCGCAGGCAGCATACAGCCTGGTAGCGCGTGGATCCGCTGCAGATAAGCAGCAGAAGAACAGACAAAGATGGAGCCGGAGGGCAGCAGCGTAGCGGTAGGAAGGACGGACCCGGTGCAGCTTTGCTGTAGTGTTACACACTGCACTGCCCGAGGTGGGGGGGGGAGGGAGGGAGGTGGAGGAAAGAAGGCCTGCAGGGTGCCGGCAGCAGATGAATTATTTTGGCAGCGGCGTCTCTCTCTGCACTGTTGCTGGGTGGGCCCGAGCCCAAAGTGGGTGGGCCCAGGTCCACCCGTGGCTATGCCCCTGGCCAGTCCTGCTCTTGGTTTCTGTTAGTTTGACTCTAGTTATTGCTCCTGCTTTAGTCTAGCCCTGCTCTTGACACTTGCTACAGTTAATCACTGTTCCTACTTTCTGCTATTGCAAAGTCTGTTTTTGACTTCTGTACCTGCCAAGTCTGTTCCTGGTTCCTGTTCCTGCTCTGGTGTTCCTGCTATCCAAGCCTTGCTCTGGTTTCCCTGTTATCCAAGCCTCATTCCAAGTTGTGACATCATCAGCAAGTCCTTTATAATGAACCTTGGAACTTTTATGCCTTTGCCTTTGCAAGAGGTCTCTTTGTGTTCCCTGTTTGGACCAATTGCTGCTTGTACTTGTTCCTGCCTGCCTTGTTTCCTGCCTAGCTTTGTTCCTGTACGTCTTCTCCAGAATATCTTGTTCTGAACTAGTTCCTTAAAGTCCGGCTTTTTAAACATTGTTCTTGAAGCTTTACCCTGTCTAGTCTTGCTCCTGCTTACTTGTGATTTTATGAGTCTGTACCTAAGCCTTGCTTCTGTAAACCTTGTCATGAAGCCTTACTCCATTGTAGTCTTGTCCTGCTTACCTGTGTTTCTATGAATCTTGTACCTGAAGCTTGGCTTCTATAAACCTTGTTCTTGAAGTTTTACTTCTGTTCCTGCCCTGTGTTTTAGTACCTAAAGGCCTTGTTCCTGAAAGCATGGCTCTTGCTCGGTTTTGACTGTAATCTAGCTCCTGATTAGTCTAGCCCTGCTCTTGACACTTGCTACAGTTAATCCCTGTGCTACTTTCTGCTATTGCCACAGTCTGTTCCTGGTTCATGTTCCAAGCTTTGCTCTAGTTCCCTGTTATCAAGTCTCATTCCAAGTTGTGACATCATCAGCAAGTCCTTTATAATGCACATTGGAACTTTCATGCCTTTGCAAGAGGTTTTTTTAAAAGTTACTACTGAAATATAGGAGTGAAGCAAAGAACAGACTTTGCATATACATTTGATGTACCTTGGAATTTTCTGGATACATGCTCATTGCCTTGCTTCTATTTTATTTATTTTTCTTACATTTGTACCCCGCGCTTTCCCACTCATAGCAGGTTCAATGTGGCTTAACATATTATATACAGGTACTTATTTGTACCCGGGGCAATGGAGGGTTAAGTGACTTGCCCAGAGTCACAAGGAGCTGCCTGTGCCTGCAGTGGGAATCGAACCCAGTTCCCCAGGACCAAAGTCCACCACTCTAACCACTAGGCCACTCCTCCACTGCCTTGCTTCTGTGTGATTATAACTGACTTTAAAAGAGTTTAGTAAATTCTAGTTCACAGCTGGAATCAACTGTTGTATGGAGACTTTTAAAAGTCTGAACTGGATTAATCCCGTCGTGGCCTTGGTCCCGATAAACCAATAAATTTGATTGTGTGCCAGGTTCGCACTTTGCAGTTCAAAAACAGACCCCCAATATAACTTATGAATACATCTAGTATAAAGTAAGGACCTACACTAATAACCTCAGTGATGACTTTTTCACATGAGGAACTTGCTCCATCTCACTATTGGTCCATACCGTGGTGAATTTATTTATCTTGATGCTCTCACATATTATTGCTTTTTTATAAATATAAATACTTGTGTTTTTTTTTTTAACTTAAAATATATCAATTTCAAAAATTAGTAGCAAAGCTTTTAGTATAAGAAGGACCAAGATAGCTATGTTTCACATCCCTTCGTCATGCAATTAAAGTATTTGCAATATACAATGCACTGAAAAAAAATGTATCTGAAAAAAACTTAAACAGTCGTATAGCTTTGCTTGATCTTACTTTGAAAAATGGCCGCCAATCAGGAGCCCATGATGTCACGATACATAGTTCCAGTCTATTTCATTATTTAAACCACTTGGGCTTCGTAAGGGTATATCATGGAGCACGTGGGAGGGGGGATGGTGGGGAGGGGTAAGGGGGGGAGGTCGTTATGTTGGTTTCAAGTGAGTACAAGGTAGAGGTGTGATAAGAGTCAAGGCCCATGGTGCTCCGTTTTGTACAACATGCCTCTGTCTCATGTTGTTGCCTTTCGTTATTTGGAAAACTTCAATAAACAGATTCAAACATAAACCACTTGGGCTTAAAGTATTCAAAGCAAATATCCATTTTTGTTCTTTAAAGTTCAAAAACCAATCGGTTTCTCCACCTTCCCACCCCAATTCCACTTTCTCCAATACTCTCCACCGAATGTCTGTCCATGCATGGCCCTTTTCTGACCAATACAGTACCAATGGCACTGTCAAAGCGTTCTTTATAATTTGTGAGTTATGTTCAGTCAAACGCAATTATACAGCACATGATGTTCGCCCAACGTAAAGCAATCCACGTGGATACTGGATGACATATATTACATATATCACAAGTGGTATTAGTTCTTGAACTTAACATACAGCTATAGTAAAGTCACACCATTAGCATGTACCACATTTCTTATGGCCCAATACATCATCCGAAGTAGATTGGTAGTCTGAATGTTTGTATGTTAAAAGTTCTCCAATAGTAAGTCTTCTACTATAAGCTATTACTGGATGTTCCATAATGCATTTATGAACTGTAAGGACATGCCAATATTTGAAAATTAATGAGACGAAAAAAAATACTCATCTTCATATATGGAGCTAACAAAAATCAACCTACCTTCCTGCTCCTGAGCTTATAATTTTCTCTGAGCATACTTAGCCCTAACGTAAGCTTTATGCATGGCAGAAGCTGGATATCCTCATTTAAAAAAAAAAACACTGATGTATTTTTTTAGCCTGTATCTTAAACTCCTGTTCTGTTGCTCTTAAATATTGACTGATAGGTCATTTTCAATTGGTGTGGATGAAAGCTTTGAACATGTGACAGTATATTTCGTGCAACCTCTTTACGAAAGTGTGGTTCCAATAGCTGTTCCTAGGCGGTAGAGCCTTACACCCAAAAAATCAAGTTGAAATTTGTTAAATGCCATAGTAAATTGGATATTGGAATCAAAAGAATTAAGTCACTGTAGTTCTTCTCCATCTTCCCACAAACAAAACACGTTGTCCAAGAAGCTTTTCCATAATCTTATGTTTTAGAACCACTAAGATGTTTACAACTTGTCTTCCAATTATGTCACATACAAAGTGGCTCCTGAAGGAGCCAATGCTGCCCCCATGGCAACCCTTCGAGTATGTTTAAAAAAAAAAAAAACAAAAAACTGGCCATTGTGCCAAAAATAATTGTTTAACTACCATCTGACAGCTACATTAAAAATTCTGTAGAAATCCTTTCTGGTTGTTGCCTCCCATCAGTGTACAGTGGGTACAAAACTAAGACCCCATTCAAGAACTTGACATTGCAGTACAGAGTGCTATAGTAATCACTGTTTCTGGTTGTCTTATGATTGAGTGTAAAGACCACGATCGTTCTGTTGACCTTGAAAGCCTACTTGCCAATTCATTTGGGTACACCCCCCTCTGCATTGATTGGATAAAAAAGCAGGTTGACCCTATTAGCAAATCTCTCGAGTTCTTCACCTCCCAAATCAGAATCTCCAAACGAATTAGTGAAGGTCTTCTGATGACCTCCAGAAACCTTTCTATCTTTATTCATCCAAGGTTACACTGCATTTATTTGATAGTTTGATTTTTTTTTTTTATTTTGGCTCGTCTAAGACTATCTCTAAACAGTAGTTTTTGCTTTAACTCATCATGTTTGTCGTATTCCTCCACTGAAAATGACTGTTTCAAGTCATCGGTCACCTTATTAATATCCGTTTTTAACTCCACCTCCACTTTAGTCAGTTTTCTATAATTACCAACATCAGATCTTTACTACATTTCTTGAGAATAGTGTTCCATTTATAAAGGTGATATCATAAGTAAAAATCTTCAGCTTCCAGAACACTCTCAATCCTCTAGGCGTCATCCACTGCTTGACATACTGTGCCAGCATATCCCTGTGTAATTCAGCTCTTATCAGTCATTGGTTTAAACTTTCTAAATCCTGTCAGGATGTGCTCGCCATTCCAATATTGTCCATTAATGATGCTCTTTGTAAAATGGTCACTTCCTGATTGGCAGAGTAACTAAACTCCTCCACCTGAGCCATGAGATCAGACTACTGCTCACCAATAAATCACTTAAAAATTATATATGGAAGGGTCAAAATAATAAAGTTCAAAACCAGAATTGGGAGGTCTGTTTTTGAACTGTATTTTGACCCTTCTGTATATATATTTTTGACCAAGTGATTTATGGGCTCACACTCTACAGGGCAAGCTCTAGATACCACCTAGGCAAACACTTGAACAAGCGAAAGAAGAAAGATGAAGGTATCTTACTCGGACCTTGGAGAGGTTTGAGGATGAGCTTGTTCACTGATATTTAATTGGAATGATTGGTTTGCATTTGTTAAAGAGATTGTTTTAATAAATATAAGTTAAATAAAAATGAAGAAGAATGATGGCAGAAGGGTGGAAACATCTAGTGAAAAAGCTGAGTAAATAGAAACAATAATGGGGAAAAAGGTTAGGAATGAAACACATCATAGTGTTCATAGTACATAGTGGATGGAGCAAGTGAACCGTGAGCTTAAAAAAGAGCATCTTAAAATTCTAGGGTTTCAACTACGTAATGGTAGTAGCAGGGATGTAGCAGACAACAAATGCATCCTGTGTGATTTGTAGACCTCCCCCACCTCCCCCAAGCCCCTCCTTGCAGAGCATTAATCCCCTCAAAGTATCCTCCCCTGTGTACCTACCCTCCCTGGGCTCCCCAGGCCTACCTGATTGATGTCCACAAGGTCTAGAGTAGGGCAACACCTATCAGGTAGGCCCCAGAGGAAGGTGAGTATGTGCGCTGCTTGGAGGGGGGGGGGGAGGAGGAAGGTATGGCGAGCAATGGGAGATGGCCAAGCAGGGTGCAATGACAGGCACAATTTTGACACCTCCGCCTCCCTTGTGCCCTGTTTTGCCACACTGGCTGCACATACCTTGCTACAGCCCTGAGTGCACCATTTGTTGGTGCACCATTTCTGCATGTACTTATTTATTTATTTGCTACATTTGTATCCCACATTTTCCCACCTATTTGTAGGCTCAATGTGGCTTACATAGTTCCGGAGCAGCGCTTGCGGACTCTGGTGTAGACAAATACAAAGTGATGTTGTGGTTAAGTAGTTCAATAAAGCTAATGTGGTGCAACCACATTGGGATCGTGCAACTGAAGATTTGTATGTATGTATGTATGGGAACGAAAGGGGAAAGTAAGTGTGGATAAAGGCTAAAATAAGAAAATAAAGGAGAGAAATAAAAACATGAAACAAAGAAAACAGTACAGAAACTGAAGAATGATCAAGAAAAAGCCTTGAAAAATACGAATGACCACCTAAACTTCCGGAAAACACTAAAAACTAACCTGTTTAAAAAGGGTACCCTACCGATCCAACATAAATGCCTGATCTCTGCAACACTACAAAACTAAGGAACGTAATGGACATAACTCTTCCGTTGTACGATTCCCTAGTGTGGCTGTGCCACATGAACTTTATCTTACTACAACATCACTTTGTATTTGTTTACACGAGTCTGTAACGCCTCTCCGGTACTATGTAAGCCATATTGAGCCTACAAATAGGTGGGAAAACGTGGGATATAAATGTAACAAATACATAATAAATAAAATGAAAAACGCACAAAGGAAGAAAATAAAGGGTTCAATGTTCAGCATTTGCTGGCTGCTGCAAGTGTTATTCCTAGATATTAATGCCGGGTTTATTCAGCCGGCGGGCTCTTATGTGGATAACTGTGTTATTCAGTACTTAGCTGCCTAAATGACACCTCATAAAAATAGGACTGACTTTTATGCGGTCCAGTATCACTGCGTAACTTAGGCAGTTAAGTACTGACTATCAGTACTTAACTGCGTAAGTGCTGATTTACCCCCGGATTGCCCACAAAATAGCTTGCTTTTACTTGAGCAGTCTGTGGTGATATTCAATGGCAACTAACTGGTTAAGTGACGCTGAATATCAGCAGATAGCCGGACACAAGCGAAGCTGGCCAGTTAAGTCACTTTGAATATTGATCTTAAGAAAAAGAAATTCTGAAATACAAACGGTTCAAAAACATTTTGTTGAAAATGTTTTGTATTACAGAGTAAATGGGCAGATGTTCGGCAGAGAGAGAGGTATCGGTGTGTTCTCCCCATTACTCAGGTGATACCTTTGAGCAGTGGGACTATTTGGTGATATCCAGACAGATGTCACCCAGGAAAAGGGCACAGGAGGGAGCAGAAACACAAGCATTGGTTCCTAGATACTGGAAAGCCACAGTATGTTAGTGTCTTACCCCATCTGTCTTTTTCCTCAGGTGTAAAAACATTTCTTTTGTAAGACAAGTTAAAGATAATTACAAATGCTGCTTAGAGCTATACCAAATAGCATATTTACTATTCAGTCAAATACAAATTATTTATTTAATTTCAGTATTTTTATACTGCCTAGACCTAAGCGGTTTACATTCTTTCTTTACAGGTACTGGTACTGTCCCTGTCCCTAATGGGCTCACAGTCTATTGTACCTGAAGCAATGAAGGGTTAAGTGACTTGAGATTTAATAATGAAAGAAGCAATGTGAAATCTGAGATCAAGTGTTTATTTCATTAGGATTTAGCACAGTAGAGCTCGGATTATTCATATTCAATTCTAAATCACTATTTGGCTGAATACAAATAAAGTATTCAGGGCCGAATCGAATTGAGTACGAATGTTCTGTATAGCTCTAGCTGCTAAAATATACACAGGATGAGGGGGACAGGTTTCACTAAGCAAGCAAGTGTTTGTTTTCTACTGAAATGTAAAAAGCAATGGAAATTTCTGTTTATTTTGTTAGAAAATAAAATGAAGAAATACCCTTTAGAAATTTGGATTTTTTTTTTCCTTTTCATTTTGGAAAAAAAGGGCCCCTAGCACCTTAGTAAACAGGGCCCAAAGTCTTGCAAATGAAAAACTAAAAACCCCAGACCTTCCGCCAAGGCTCTTCCAAACCTCCTTACCCCATCCATAAGGTCACCATAGTCCAAAAAGGGCATGAGTGAGCCCCAGTCACTCCTACCTTGCTTGATTCCGTTTTCAGATTGGCATTGGCTGGCCTTGAGACTAGCGCTGTTTTCTGCCCTATTTTGATTACACAGAGTCCTTGGATATGGTAAGTAGGTTCCAGGGTGCGGAAGGCACAGGGTATCCCAGTAGGATTTCTCTAGGGGGGATGGTCATAATTTCTTTTTGATTTTCTTTTTTTGGCTGTTTTTCTTTTTGATGTTTACTTTGGGACCCTTTTACAAAGGCTCAGGGACAAATTATTTTTAAATTTTCTACAGCATGTGGTGTTTCCAATATTAATCAGCAGTTGGCGCACGCCAACCAGTCTCCATGTGTGTAGCAGGTGAGCCCTTACCACTAGATCAATGGGTGGCATTAAGGGCTCAAGCCGTAAATAGGCCTGCACTGGTTTCAATTTTACCACAGGCCCTTTTCCCTGCCCATTGAAAGAGCCTTTTTTCCCCCAGACACGGTAAAAACTGGCCCAGCGCATGCCAAAAACACACACCCACACTACCACTGGCCACTTTCCAGCTTATTTTCAAAAGGGCACCCATCTTCGGGAGATGGGTGCCCATCTCCCGAGGGTGCTCAAATTGGTATAATCGAAAGCCTATTTTGGGCGCTTTCAACTGCACTCCGTCGCAGAGATGAACAAAGTTCATGGGGGCGTGTTGGCACAGTAGCGAAGGTGGGACAGGGGCGGGCATGGAAGTGGTTAACAGATGGGCGGCTTCAGGCCATAATGGAAAAAAGAAGGGCACCCGTAGCAAGAATTTAGGTCGCTTTTTTTGGACCTTTTTTTTTTTAGGTTCAAGTCCCAAAAAGGTGCCCGAACTGCCCAGATGACAACCGGAGGGAACCAGGGATGACCTCCCCTGACTCCCCCAGTTGTCACTAACCCCCTCCTACCAAAAAAAAAGTACTTAAAAAATTTTTTTTTCTCCAGCCTTTAAGCCAGCCTCAAATGTCATACCCAGCTCCATGACAGCAGTATGCAGTTTTTAGTGGGTGCAGTGCACTTCAGGCAGGTGGACCCAGGCCCATCCCCGCCCCCCACCACCTGTTTAACTTGTGGTGATAAATGTGAGCCCTCCAAACCCCCCCAAAACCCACTGTACCCATATGTAGGTGCCCCCCTTCACCCATAAGGGCTATGGTAATGGTGTAGAGTTGTGCGTGGTGGATTTGGGGGGTTCAGCACCCAAGGTAAGGGAGCTATGCACCTGGGAGGTATTTTAATGTTTTTTTTTTAATTTTTAAAAGTGCCCCCTAGGGTGCCCGGTTGGTGTCCTGGCATGTCAGGGGGACCAGTGCACTACGAATCCTTGCCCCTCCCACGACCAAATGCCTTGGAGTTGTTCGTTTTTGAGATGGGCGCCTTCGGTTTCCATTATTGCTGAAAACTGATGCCGACCATCTGAAACCCGCCCGTCTCTGACATTTGGCCGGGCCCAACCGCATTATCGAAAGAAAAGATGGCCGCCCATCTTTTTCGATAATACGGTTGGGACCGCCCCTTCTCGTATCCGTTCCCGGAGATGGGCGTCCTTAGAGATGGGCGGCCCCTTTCGATTATGCCCCTCTTTGTACCGCAGCTTAGTAAAAGGATTCCCTTGTTTCTAACAGCAAGGCCAGCCCCACCCAAAACCCCCCACCAAAATAAGAATAGACATGACAGAAAAAAAACCCCACAACAAAATGGAAAATTTTCTCTTGCACACCCATGTATATTGTAGCAAATTTTGAAAAAGGAAAGTACCCTCGTAAATCTAGGCAGCTATACTTAGCTTCTCAGCATGGGACAGTTTTTATCCTCTTGGACCTAGCTGGCTAACTTCGTAGGTGGTTTTTAAAATCAGGGATTCTAAAATTCCTCTAGGACTTACCAGAGTCACACTTGTGTATACCTTACCTTGATTTGTACCTGTCTTTTTTTCAGTCAAACTATACTTGCCATGTACTTCCATGATGGGAAACAAGAGGCCAACGAGACTACACAGTGAGTGTATTTTTTTCCTGATTGTTCTTGCTGTCTTCCATGCTATAATCCTTCCTCTTTCCATAGCATTGTACCATAGGCGGTCGGTGGCCCAACTGTTTGGGGAGGTTAAAGGGGGCGGGGTTAGGGGGTGGGTCCAGGGGTGGAGCTTAAATCCATAAATGTCTGATAACACACAGAAAAAAATAAATAAATAAAAATAAGTCACAATTAATACCTTTTGATATTAGATATGTATCATATGTCAAAGAATAAAGTGGTTGCTCAAAGCATATTCTAAGCACAATCGCTCAACTGCAAAACACTATGCACAACTTTGTGCAAAAACACACTCAGAACCTTACTGTACCATAAATATTACACTGGGCAGAACCTAATATACCACCCATACGGAAAATGCAGACCGTCAACAATATGAAACAAGGGATCATATCATCACAATTCTCATGTAGAGCCACAAAACACCCTAATTCATGTTTAATGTGGGACAAAATGCCATAAAATATAAACTTTTAATGTTGAGCACCTGATTCTCAAAGTGGACATATTCCAAACACTATAATGAAAATAAAATGATCTTTTCTACCTTTGTTGTCTGGTTGTCTGATTCTGCTGCTATCTGTTCTTAGTGCAGGTCAGGAAGTCATCCTCCTTAAATATCTCCCTGGCAACGCAGCCAACCCCCCCCCCCCCCCCCCTGCTCTCCCAGCAGTAAGGTAAACAAACCATAAACCAATTTGTACAATTGGTTACACAAGGCTAGAGGGCTTTCACTGCAGCTCCTGCTGTGAGGATGGAGGTAAATCAACAATTTAAACCTCTCAGAGCACAGCAGGGGAGGCTTAGCCTATCCAAGCCTCTTATACCGGGCACCTATGCGTTGTACCTCACCTAAGTGCAGTCTTCTCTCTCCTTCTCCAGTGGCTTATTATCTCCCCTTCCCTTATTATAACGCTAGGTACAAGTGAGGGAACATTTCATGTAGTCCTGGTATGGCATATACAGGCTGTGTAGTTAAGGTGCCTCAAATCCCAGAACACAAAGAAAGGCTTATTATCTCCCCTTCCCTTATTATCTCCCTTCCCCTTATCAGAGGACTGCACTGAAAGAAATAATGGTGTCTGGGGCCTAGCCCTGTCTCCTCCCGTCACCCTTCCCTTCTTCTTTCCCATCACCCCTCAATCATCTCACTCTACTCTCAGGCCTTAATGGGATACTTTCTTACCTACACCTCCTCCTCCAAACGCTCCGCAGCCTTGTCAATCCAGTTCTTTTCCGCAGTCCTAGGTGGAGCCAAAGATGCTTCTTACCCATCTGCTCAGTCATAAGCAGAGCAGAATGCTGAACATGTTTTCTGCTTTTTTTTTTCCCTCTGGTCCCAGTTTGAAGCCAACATGCTGCTGCTGTTTTCTCCTTTCAAACAACAGTCTGGGAGAAGGCACACCCCACCACCCGTGTATACCAGTTGAAAAATGTGAAATATAATAACAACAGTAAAATAAATTCACAAAGAACAAAAAAAAAATGCTATCATGGACAATTCTAGGATTCTGGTGATGTTCCATATTATGTCTGGTCAGATTACATTTCTGCCATGGTGGCAGGATACAACATATTTGGAGTTCTCTCTCTTTCTCTGTCTCAAAAGAGTTGGCAGCTCCCCAGTCTGGAACAGTCCTTTGAAGCCTCTGGGGGTTGTAGATCAGCTCTACCCTCCTCCCCCAGTACTGGAATGCTTCTTGAAAGGGGGCTATTAGTTTCCTCTTTGGGCTTTTTTTTTTTTTTTTTTATTTGACAATCTGGAGCTCTTTAGTAGAAAATGAATCCAGATGTCACATGTTTTGATGCATTTATCACAGGCTAAGACAGGCACATTCTCTGCCGGCTATTGATCATGAGCATACTCTGCACCTGGCTCAGCTTGGGGCAGGAAAGAGCTAACGCTAGGTACAAGTGAGGGAACATTTCATGTAGTCCTGGTATGGCATATACAGGCTGTGTAGTTAAGGTGCCTCAAATCCCAGAACACAAAGAAAACATAATCAGACGTGGCTGGGGAGGGGCAGTACAGTTTGGCTCAGGAAAAAAGATAAGTGAGGACATGCAGTAGAGAGATCAGCTTGGAAATTATTTCTGTTTGCAAAGAGAGGATTTGGCAGCACAGCCTGGTGCTTCCAGAGCAAAGCGGTAGTACTGGAGACCAGGTTTGCAGTCCCACTTATCCCCAGATTCTATATATGGTGCTCAGATGTGCACGCCTAAATTTAGGCTCCCTCTTGAGATATGTGTACAAATTTATTATTATTTATTTAGATTTTGCTCACCTTTTTCAGTAGTAGCTCAGGGTGAGTTACATTCAGGTACTCTGGATATTTCTCTGTCCCAGGAGGGCTCACAATCTAAGTTTGTACCCGAGGCAATGGAGGGTTAGGTGACTTGCCCAAGATCACAAGGAGCAGTAGTGGGATTTGAACTGGCCACCTCTGGATTGCAAGACCGGTGCTCTAACCACTAGGCCACTCCTCCGCTCAGCAACATTCCATGTAGAATCTCAAATAGTAGCAACGTTCAATGTTCCACTGCACTAACCACTAGGCTACTCCTCCACTAGCAACATTCCATGTAGAAGCCTGCCCTTGCAAATCAGCAATGCGGCCGCGCAGGCTTCTGTTTCTGTGAGTCTGATGTCCTGCATATACGTGCAGGACATCAGACTCACAGAAACAGAAGCCTGCGCAGCCGCGTTGCTGATCTGCGAGGGCAGGCTTCTACATGGAATGTTGCTAGTGGAATAGCAACATTCCATGTAGAATCTCAAATAGTAACAACAGAATCTCAAATAATTTATTTGGATTTTGCTCACACCTTTTTCAGTAGTAGCTCAGGGTGAGTTACATTCAGGTACACTGGATATTTCTCTGTCCCAGGAGGGCTCACAATCTAAGTTTGTACCTGAGGCAATGGAGGGTTAAGTGACTTGCCCAAGATCACAAGGAGCAGCAGTGGGATTTGAACCAGCCACCTCTGGATTATAAAACCGGTGCTCTAACCACTAGGCCACTCCTCCACTGAATAACGAGCTTGTAACCAATAATTGGGTGCTAACAACCAGTTTTTGATGTTAATTGGCACCCATTAGAATTGCGTGTGCATCTGGCTGTGTACTATTCTATAGGGCTGGGCATCTAACTCCAATAATGTGTAATTCAAAAAGGGGGCATGGGCGTGTGTCAGGGGCATTCCAAAAATTTATGGGTGTAGCCTAACTTAGGCGCCAGCATTTACACAAGATTTCAGCAGGCGTAAGTCTGAAGCCTTCAGTTGGGTGTGGGAATTGGTTCTAAGCGCAATTCTGTAAAGCGTACCCTGCGCTTTATAGAATCGTGCTTAGCACCTAGTTTTTCAGTTGCTGTATTTTGAGCGCCATTTCTAGAATATCCCCAATACTGTGTGACTTTTGGCATATCTGTGACTTTCAGCATATCTCTTAAACTTTCTTCACATGGTGGGTATAAAATTAGCTGCAAAAATACGGGTGCTAAGTGTAAATTTTATATTAGCAATCGCATACACAATTGCCATTAGAGAATACTTTTTTTAAAAAACATTTGCTATGCAATAAACGATAAACAATAATGCAGAATGCTACCGCGAGCAGAAGTGTCTATACCCTTGTTAAAGTTCCGCTTACTAGACAATGATGTACCCAACTCCACTTTCACCCATCCTTACCTTATCATTACCATTTCCTATGTTTAAACAATTTTTATTGATGTATACATTATTTAGCAATAGAGTGGAGGAGAGGCCTAGTGGTTAGAGCACTGGTCTTGCAATTCAGAGGTGGCCAGTTCAAATCCCACTGCTGCTCCTGAAAGTCACCAATATGCCTGCTGAAATCTGGTGTAAATGCTGGCGCCTAAGTTAGGCACATGGCCATGTGCCCTTTTGAATTACACATTATTGGAGTTAGATGCCCTACCTTATAGAATTGTACACAGCCAGATGCACACGCAATTCTAATGGGTGCCTATTAACATCAATAACTGGTTGTTAGCGCCCAATTATTGGTTACAAGCTCGTTATTCAGTGGAGGAGTGGCCTAGTGGTTAGAGCACCAGTCTTGCAATCCAGAGGTGGCCGGTTCAAATCTCACTGCTGCTCCTTGTGATCTTGGGCAAGTCACTTAACCCTTCATTGCCTCAGGTACAAACTTAGATTGTGAGCCCTCCTGGGACAGAGAAATATCCAGTGTACCTGAATGTAACTCACCCTGAGCTACTACTGAAAAAGTTATGAGCAAAATATAAATAAATAAATTATAACATTTCAAACAAATTAGACAAGAATTCACTTGCATAAGTAAATGAGCTAACAGCAGAGACATTATCATTAAAAAAAAAAGTGAAACAAATAAAAAGCTTATACTCACACCATAATTGGAGGGAGTGAAAAATTAGAGCCCCCAGCCTGATTGACTTATCTATGAGTTATATCATATGGAAGGGAATCTGCAGTCACTGTAGAAGCCCCTACTTGGAAATTTATCAGAAAAGAACATGGACAGTTGTGAAGATTCAAAGAATACAAACTTGTTCTCACGATACTTAACCAAATATTTACATGGATGTCTCAACAAAACATAGCCCCTATCTGTAAACCTTTAAGATGTAAAAGAAGAAACTGTTTTGTGCGGCATAGGCTACATCCAGAAACAGCCAAACATTATGCCCACAGAATACGGTGTCTCTATTAAGGAAAAAAGTCCTCAAGATTCACTCATGATCAATATCCAAAGATAAAGTCACTATCAAAGTAACAGTTAAAATTTGCTGTTCTATAGATGTTTCTAAAAATGTTGTTAACCCCATCTTCTCCATTTCAGGTCCAAAGAATCAGGAAATACCACAGAAGAATGAGGTTTGGCTTTTTAAGGCAATTAGTAAACCTTCAATGTTGAAGGGTAAGCAGATGCTGAGATCTTCAAACATTTCAAGAAATAGTTCCTTAGCAGTTTTGGAAATTTTATGAAACGTAAATTTTTACTCCTCAGTATGTTCTCCATGTTTTCTATCTTATTATGTAACATTAAATTGTCCTTAACACCGAGTTTTGTTGGAAAACAGATTCCACCCGGGTT
Organism: Microcaecilia unicolor; assembly: GCF_901765095.1. Classification (NCBI taxonomy): domain Eukaryota; kingdom Metazoa; phylum Chordata; class Amphibia; order Gymnophiona; family Siphonopidae; genus Microcaecilia; species Microcaecilia unicolor. The sequence continues at coordinate 89,850,186 of NC_044042.1, read as the reverse complement.
TCTGTCTTCTGGATGTTAACGTTGTATTTGGAAATTGAAAAAAACTCGCATAAACAATAGAACTGAGGTAAAACAGACAACAATTCAAAAAAGATAAGAGAAAAATAATCTATACATTCGTCTACCTCATAAGAAATATGGAATCAAAATATAGAAATAATATCAAATCAAAAGGAAAAGAGAAAAACTTTACAAACTACAGCAGAAACAAAATTAAGGGATAAACCTCAGCTAGCCCTACAATGTACTCCAATTAACTGCGAGAATCATGTCGGTACTTTCAACTCTTCTTTAGAAACCACAAATACCAATAATTGCTTGGGATTATGAAAGATATAGGAATTATTTTGAAAAACAAGGCTACAGGTGCAAAGAAATCAAAGCAAAAAAGTCATCTGTAGAGCTTGAGCCCGAGGGCGAAGAGTTATAAACTTTTTTTTTTTTTGTTCAATGATTTTTATTGAATTTTAACAAAGTGATAAGTTTGTCATAATTGAATACTTTTGTTAACAGTTGACATGTTAAGATATTATAAACCAGCTTATAGAGTGCACAGTAAGGTATAGTTCAGTCTGATGCCTATGGTGACATTTGAGACATTTGTAATATTGCATTTTATAGTTAGACTGTGGAGTATGCGTGCAGTGGACATTTCTGGAGTATAGTACCCTTCCATTATCAAAATCATTGGCAGGACGAGTAATTATGTACTGAAGACCAAATTTTCTTATATGTTAAAAGGGAGCCACATTTTTCCGTTGCTACTTTTTCATATTTAGCGGTCAAACAGACTGTGTTCCACCACATGTCGTAGGATAATTTTGTAAAGTCTTTCCAGTTTTGACATATCAATTTTAAGGCAACTCTTGAAGCTTCTTCTGGGTGTTCTCAATAGATCAGGGTAAATTCTTATCCTTAAATCCCAAGAAATCACGATCCATGTTGTGGAAATATAACTTTAGAACAGTGTCTCTGTCCAGTTCCAAGACAAATGTGACTAAGTGGGCCTTTTACCAAGCTGCGTTAATAGGGTCCCTGTGGTGGCATCAGTGCCAAGACCCCTTTTACCGCAGCAGGGTTTTAAAAGAAGAAAAGGAAATGGCTGTGCAGTAAGTACAAAGTTGAGGGTCCTTTTACCAAGCTAAGGGAAAAATGGCCCTGTGCTAGCAGCGGGGCCATTTTTCCCACGCGCCAGGGCCCTTTTTACCGTAGCAGGTAAAAAAGCCCCCAGCACACATGGCCATGCTATGAGAGAACTTTTATTGCACGGCTATGTTGTGGGGAGCCCTTATCGCCACCCATTGAGGTGGCGATAAGGACTCCTGCACTAATCCAGCGGTAACCAGGCAGTATGTGGCAATGCCCGATTAGCCGGTTTATCACCACACAACCCATTTCCAGAGATTGCCTGCCATTTCCAGGGGAAAAAAAGACACTCGGGGCGGGACTACCGCCAGTGGCCGTGTTGGGCCAGCGGTAGTCCCGGAAGAGTGAGTGGTAAGTCCGCGTTGGGTTTACCGCCGCTCTGTAAAAGGGCCCCTTGCTGCATGGCCATTTCATGGGGGGAGCCGTATAGGAGGCAGTAAGGGCTCCCGCACTTACCTGGCAATATAAAAAAATATATATATATTTCCAGTCACGCCAGAAATGGCGTGTGGTGGAGGTGGCCCACCACGGGAGCACTACCACTGGCTCCCGTGGTGGGCCAGCAGTAGTGCCGGATTGATGCACACCAATGTTGCAGTAGCTCTACTGATGGTTCTTCTGGAGTTATCCTCCAAAAGAACCTTGGAGATTGGAGTGTTTTCCGACTCTCATCCACAGAACGAGGGATCTCTCCTGCATCCCATTCTCCAGTCCCTGGCCCTGACAGACTGGATGTTGAGAGCTTAGAATTTGCTTCCTTTCATCTTCCTAAAGGTGTCTCCAAGGTCTTGCTAGTGTAATTCCCCCCCCCCCCCCCCCACACCCGAAGAGTACACAAGCTCTACTTTTACCCAGTAGTCATCATCAGTTACCATGAGCTTGCTCCAATCCGGTGAGGGGATTCAGAGTCACTAACAGTAGCGTAGCCAGACCTCATTTTTTGGGTGGGCTGGGTGGGCATGACCCACATATTTCCTCTCTGTCCATCCCCCTCCCATAAAGATAAATACCTGGGCTGGCGGGGAACTCCAGGCCCTGCCAGCTGAAGAATCTTCTGGAGGCCCCCAAGGCTTGAGAAGTCTCATCCCTGCGCCAGTCACCAGCGTGGCGGGAAGCAGCGTTGCCTGCGTGCCTGCCTGCCTTTTAAAATAATTTGTCTCCCCAGGCTCCGCTGCATTTACTTCTTCGCCTGTTGCAAAGCGCTGCCATTTGCACAGGAAGCTCCACTCCCCTTTACCGTGTCCATCCGGCCCGCTCTGATCCACTTCCTGTAGTGGATACGTAGGGCCAGATGGACGCGGCAAAGGGGAGTGGAGCTGCCTGTGCGAACGGCAGCGCTTTGCGACGGGCGAAGAAGTAAATGCAGTGGAGCCTGGGGAGATGAATTATTTTAAAAGGCAGGCACGCAGGCAACGCTGCTTCCCGCCATGCTGGTATATCAAGGTAGGGTATACACAAAAAGTAGCACATATGAGTTTATCTTGTTGGGCTGACTGGATGGACCGTGCAGGTCTTTTTCTGCCGTCATCTACTATGTTACTATGTTATGTATTTCTTTTAAGTTTAAATTTTGTGTTATAAATTGTAGCAGTAGGATTTCACAAAGGAGCAATGTTTACCAATTAACAAATCTAGGGGCCCTTTTACATAGCTGCGGGAAAAGGGCCCTGTGCTAGTGGAGGGGGCCACACCAGGGTCGTTTTTACTGCAGCAGGTAAAATAACCCCAGGCACATAGGAAGCCCTTACCGCCACCCATTGAGGTGGTGATAAAGGCTTTCGTGCTAACCCAGCGGTAACTGGACAGTGTACAGTGAGGCCCAATTACTGCCGGGTTACCGCTGTGCAAGCCATTTCTGGAGGTTTTCCTTTTTTCTCCAGAAATGGTGCACGCTTGGGGCGGGACTGCCACTGGCAGCCACACTGGGCTGGCGGAAGTCCCAAAAGAGTGAGCAATAAGCCTGTGTTGGGCTTACCGCTTCTCTGTAAAAGGGCCCCCTAATTTTCAGGTAACTTTTGGAGAACCAACCTCAGGAAAATATGAATCTCGAAATGCAATCACTACTTATCAGATAAGTACAATTAACAATCAGTAATGTTGTTACATTAATTTTATCAACTCTTGAATTTCCTTTTCCAAGAAAATGATTCTTTTTATATTTTTTATTTTTCAGGTTACCCAAAACTCTCACACGAGAACCAGACTCCAATAGTTCTGGTAAGTAACACTAAAACTTCACTCTTTTCTTTCACCAAACCACTCCCAAATGTCCCATTCTTTACACATGCAGGGAATTCACTTAGCTGAATTCTGTCTTGGCTTGGGCTTTGGTCTTTCTTGAAAGGATGGGGCCCTTATGACATCCAGCATCGTCCACAGCTCTGCAGGTAGTTACTATCTTACGCTATAAAAAAAAGCTCAATGGAAGCAAAACCTTGCCTTCTTATCCTCAACAGAAGACAAACCTTAGCACTGGGTTTTATTACACTTTTATTTGGACAGTCTGACTAATTTAAAAGAAATTTAAATTAACAAATCTTTTACTTCCAGACCTTCCTTTAATACTGAACCCTAAACTAAAAAAGAGCACTGATTTTTATTTTTATTTTATACAGAACTTATAGCCCTCTAGTACCAATACAGTTCACTGTGGGTTACAAAACTATGCACTCACTCAGTTAAAATTTCCACATTCAATCAGAACCTTTAATAAAAGAATCTCACTCCAGGTTTAAATTTTAAATTTCTCTCCCAAACACCATCAACCCCTACTCCAATACTCTCTCACTCAGGTCCACACTGACCAAGTCACAATCCTAGCAGAAATAAATTGTCACCAATCCTCAATCACACTATTCTGTCACTTTCCTTTTAATTTGAGGTTCTTGGGCATACAGCACAGTTCAGCTACAACTAAATTCCTTTCTCACACAGGACAAACCCTGACACACGTCTGTCTCTCCTGGGGCCTTCAGCTCTTCTGACTAACAGTCACCAGGGTTGCCAGGTGGAAAATATTTTTCCAGCCTAAAGGAGCCCAAAACCCGCCCAAACTCAAACCCCGCCCCTGACACCCCCGCCCCCGCGTCATCACCCCCGCCTTCCCCGTCACTAACCCCGCCTTCCCCGTCACTAACCCCGCCTCCCACGTCACTAACCCTGCCCAAAAACGTCACTAACCCCGCCCACCGCGGCCGAAAAAGCCACCTAAAAAAACCGCCCGAAGCACAAAAACCAGCCCAAAAAACCGCAACCCGCCGCAGGCAAAAATTTCCCGCGGCGGGTCGCGGAAAACCGCCCAATTGGGCGGTAAAACCGCCCACCTGGCAACACTGACAGTCACTGAAGCTGTTCCCCTGGCAACCCTCGCTTGGTCACCTGACTAGCTGCAACCAATGGTTCCTTTTATATGGAACTCCAGATTTTCTTTAAAAACTTCATGGAGCCTTTCTTTTAAACCTCAGACTCCATTTTGAATCCATTATTTCCCATAGGAAATAATGGAAATCTCAACATTTACCACAAAATTACCTTAAAATTATTACCAAATCCACTTAAAAATACCAGAGCCACTAAAAGCTATTAAACTACAGATACTGTAATGTTTTCACCAACAAACATCCACAAATAGAGGGAAAGGGAGATGGGACTTGATATACTGCCTTTCTGTGGGGGGGAGGGGGGGTTTGCAACTACATTCAAAGCGATTTACATAGTATATTCAGGTACTTATTTGTACTAGGGGCAATGGAGGGTTAAGTGACTTGCCCAGAGTCAAAAACATTTTAGTCAAAATTTACTCCTTAAATCCCCCCACTATCACTAACTTCCCTTCTGAAAAATATAAGCCTCGCCTCCCTTACACCCAAGGTTGCCAATTGGGTGGTGATGTTTTGGGCGGGGCTGGTGACATTTTGGGCGGGGCCGATGACGGCGGGAGTGGGGGTGTGAACTTTTTGGGCGGGTTTCGGGGCCGAGTACCTGGCAACACTGCTTACACCCCCGAGTGACCCCAGCTCCAAGAATTAATTTTAAACTCTCAAAACTGCCTCAAACCTTCACTTTCAAACCCCAAAAGTATTTTTAAAAAATTAAAATACTTCCCCACCCCGAGGTTCTCAAAAACCTATAACAACCATTAATTTTTAAAACAAATTAATCCCTTCACCACCAGCCAAATGAGTTGAAAAAACACAATTTAAAAGAATACCAAATAAAATTCTGGGCCACCAGACCCTTTACCTTAACCAGCAAAGGCTCTTCACACAACCCTCACCAGTGGTTTGGGTCCCAATGGACCCGTGATGACCATGGGATTAACACCGCGAAAACCAAGGAAACAAGCCCGGAAAGCCTTAAAATTTAGGCCCAGCTTTGTTTTGGGCCTGGTTGTGTTGGCCATTTTCTCCATGCATCCCAGTCTGAAAAGCTCATTTCTCAGCTGGGAGGTGTCATGGACGGTCATGCCTACACGACCTCACCCACAAACAGTGCCTTTTTTGTAAAAAAAAAAAAAAAAAAAGGTGCCGGTACTTATTGTGGGCGGAGTCATCACATGACTCCACCCCTATTATAGCCACACCCACATTAGCCACGCCCCTTATACCAGCCATAGCACATATAAACCGACATCATTGAAAATATTATACTAGTATAGAAGAAAAAAATAACGATTTTTTTTCATTATAAATAATTTCTGTAAGCTGATACAGCTCCAGTATACCCAGTGCAAAATAAGACAGCAGATGTAAATTTTCAAATTGGACTTATTCCACACACTAAAATGAAAATAAAAGGATTTTTTCTACCTTTGTTGTCTGGTGACTTTGTTTTTCTGATCATGCTGGCCCAGTATCCGATTCTGCTGCTATCTGTCCTCTTAACTCCGTTTCAGGGCTTCCTTTCCATTTATTTCTTTACTTTCCGCCTTTCTTCTTCATTTCTTGCCCTACATTTGTAAGTAAAAGTTGGGTCCTCTGCAGACTTGACGGTCCAGTGGATCTAGCTTCTGCCTATTTACTACATCCATGTGTAGTTTTTCTCCTCTCTTCCTTTTCCCTCAGCTCATCTCCTTCCTCACTCTTCCCTCGCCTCCATCCACCCACCCATGTCCAGCATTTATTCTCTCTCTCTCCCCCTGCCCTCCCCTCCATCCACCCAAGTCCAGCGACCCTCCTGTCCCCCCTGCCATCCACCTATGTCCAGAAACCACCCCCCCTCTATCCATCCATGTCCAGCGACCCTCCTGTCCCCCCTGCCATCCACCTATGTCCTGTTCCCCCTGCCATCCCAGATGCCAAACAATTCTTTCTTCCCTTCCCTGCCCTCCCCTCCCATGATTTCCAGCGATTTTCCTCTCTTCCCCTGCTCTCCCGTCTTCTCCCATGTCCAGCGCAGCGATTCTTCCCATAGTCCATCCTCCTCCCAGCGCGAACGCCGGTGCAGGTAACGAATCAGCGAGTGAGAGAAGCTGTCAGCGTCAGAGCTTCCCTCTGCGAGTTCCGCCTATGTTGTTACAACTTCCTGTTTCCGCATAGGCGGGATTGGCAGAGGGAAGCTTGACGCTGACAGCCTCTCTCACTCGCTGATTCGCTACCTGCACCTGCGTTCGCGCTGCTGCCCGCTCAGTCAGACGCTCGTCGCTGACAACAGACCAAGTAAGTAGAGGGGGAGAAAAAGGTGCCGGTACGCCGTACCATTGCGTACTGGCACAAAAAAAGCACTGCCCACAAAGAACCCTGAAGCGCCTTTAGACCACCAGCACTCACCTGCTGTCCACCAATGAAGCCACAAGACTTGCCAGAGAGCCCAGAATGGCCTAAACCCCATGTCTCCATGAACCCCCCCCCCCCAGATAACACTAAAATAACCCCTTGGGGTGGGGTTACAATAGCTTCCAGGAAAGATTCAACTAAGAGGTGCTAGTCTTTCAAATAGAGGTTTGCCATCTGGTGTGAGGAGGGCATGGCCCTAGATCCTAGTTCCTAGTTCTTGCCCTACACAGGCCTTGCTTGAATACCTTCTACACTTTTCTGAGTCTGGTCTTAAGACTAACTCTGTAAGGGTTCACCTTAGTGCAATTAGTGCTTACCATGACTGTGTAGAAGGTAAGCCCAACTCTGGACAGCTTCTAGTTGTTCGCTTCATGAGAGGTTTGCTTTTGACAAAAATCCCTGTCAGAGCTCTGCGTGTGTCATGGGACCTCAATGTCAGACTCACCCAGTTGATGAAAGCTCCTTTTGAATTGCTGGATTCCTGTCATCTGAAGTACTTGACCTAGATGGTCTTATTTTTGGTGGCTAATTCAGCTCGTAGGATCAGTGAACTTCAGGCCTTAGGGGTGGATTCACCTTACACTAAATTTCATCATAACAGAGTAGTTCTCCACACGCATCCTAAGTTCCTCCTAAGGTTGTGTCAGTTCCATCTAAACTAGTCAATCGATCTTCCAACATTCTTTCCCAAACCTCATATCCATCCTGGTGAAAGCTGACTGCACACCTTGGCCTTTTATTTGGAGTGGAGTAGGCCCTACAGACTGTCCACCCAGCTTTTTGTTTCTTTTGATCTCAACAGGATGGGGGTCGCTATCGAGAAAAACACAATCTCTAGTTAGCCTACTAACACCCAGGCTGGGCTGAGGGTCATTTCAAGGCTCATATTGTCAGAGCCATGGTGGTGTCATCAGCCCACTTGTAGTCAGCCTCCATAGAAGACATTTGCAAGGCTGCAACTTGATCTTCAGTCCACACATTCACATCTCACTTGTGCCTTAAGAGGATACCTGATGCAATTAGCGGTTTGGATGGACAGTTCTGCAGAATTGTTTTTGGGTCTAGAATCCAATTCCACCTTCCTAGGCCCGTTTTGTTCTGTTCTAGGCTGCACTCTCACAAAATACGTATATAGTTTCAGGTTGATTATTGTTTTGAACTTGCCATTGCGTGTTCCTATTGACCTATTCTTGTTTTCAGTGAGCCTGGTAGCTAGGGATTCCCACATGTGAGAATTTGGCCTGCTTGTCCTCAGAGCAAGTGAAGATACTTACCCGTAGAAGGTATTCTTCAAGGATGGCAGGCCATTCATTCTCACATGCCCTCCCTCCTCCCCTTGGAATTGTTTTCAATGCTTTTGTATTTTACTGCTGGTCTCACGCTCTTGCAGCAGACGGGAAGGCACTTGTGGTGCGCAGTGGGGATGCTAGCATGTGCTCTTAAAGTCAAATACACTTTAAAAGCACTCCACATTGGGTGACGTGGATGACGTCACCCTCATGAATGGACTGCTGTCCTTGGAGAATACCTGCTACAGCTAAGTATCTTCGCTTTTTGAACTAAGTATAACATTTGTCTATTAACACCCTCCCCTCCATAAATCCACTCTCTCACATATATAAAACTGCCTGGTGAACTGTGTCTATGCTCCCCCCTTCCCTTTGTCTGTGATACCCCCCCCCCCCTTCCCTGTCATGAAACCCCCAACCTTGCCTCACTAAAGTTTGGCCAGTTGTCCTCTGTCTCAGCTGTTGCTATGGGTGCCCAGAAGTCGGGGGATTTCATATAGCCCATAGATGGATTTCTCCGTGCCATTAAGCTGACCTGCAGAGGGCTGCTACATCTCTGTACAATTGCCATGGAGATGCATAATGACATCCTTATGCCTGCATCTGTCCCTGGCCTCGTAGAGATTTAACAACTGTTCCTCCTTCACAATGGGCGCCTACCCTGGGATGGTCAACTGCTCAGATGATCTACTGAAGAATATGGAGGTAGCCACTGACTGCTGTTGCCTCTTTCCACACCTTCCTTTCCCTCTAGAAAGTGCACATCCACACACGAGTCCTCTTCTTGGCTCCTGTGAGAATTCCCCTCATGTTGGCCAATTGCCATGTCCCTGGGATCAGGGAACAGTGTTTGTATGTCTCATTCTTAGTGAGATGGGGCTGGAGGTCATTGATCTTCTTGGCTCCTCCATCTCTGGCGTAAGAGGGCCTGCCCTTCCTGTAACATCTGCCCCCCAGTGGCCATATCTTAGTGAGGGGGAGGCTCTGAAACATCCCTAGACCACACCCTCACCATCTCCTTTTGCTGCAGTTACTGCTGAAGTGACTCATTTTCCACTGCTGATTCTGCTCCTGAGTGGCAGCTTGAACTGTTCCATGCCCACTTAAGCCTCCTCCCCCTCTTTATCCAACTCATGCTCCTCTGACTCTTTCTCACTACTGTGTGGCTCACCTGGAAACCTGGTTATGATGAGACTCAGCATGTTATTCATTTTTTGGGCCACATGATTCACATTTTGGGTCAGAGGGGATGTGATGTGCAGTGGCTTGATTTGATTAGATTTTGATTTATCAATTTTTTTTAAATATATACCACTTATTATAACACAACATTTAAAGCAATTTACAACAGAACATCAATAAAACTCAATAAACTATTCTCAGTTCAATAGAAGTCACCAAAATTTATAAAAACATTAATTTTAACAAAAAGTATACACTTTTTGTCAGGTGGCATGTGTAAAGGTTGCAGTGGATGTGGGGCAGGCAGGTTTTGGGATGAAGTGGGCCATGCAGGGCTTGGAGGTAATATGGCATGGAGTTTTTTGGCATATATACCCTGTCTTTTATTCTTAGAAAAATGGGGGGGGGGGGGGGGGAGGGGCAGATGCAGGGGTTGTATTTGGAATTGAGTTTGGATTTTGTTCTGTGCAGGAGAGGACCCTGAGTGTGAGGCGGACACAATGACCTTGCCTCAAATAGAGGACAGGCAGTGAGGGAACATATACACAGGTAACAAAATATAAAAGGTACCACTCTGGAATGTAATTAGGCGTAACTAGATTTCCCTCCAACAGGAAAGTCCAAACTCTCAAAGCCCAAAACAATCGCGGAAAAGAACAAGACACAAGACTCAGATATATATAAAAATATATATGCTAATTTATTATATTGGCAGCAAGGAAAATAGTGTAAAGTAGAGATAATGAACCTATGCTAGATTACCCAAAATGATGGCAATGAGTGATTATGTACCTGTCAAAGCCTGACAGGTGAAGTCTGGCTCCTTCACTCTCATGGAGACAGTCGATCAGGGAGCTGTGCTGTCCAGGGATGATTCACAGGAGCTAATAGCAGGAACAGGGAGACCAGGGAGGCAGGGCTGTCAGGCACTCTTCACTGTGGATGGTAATGCAGCCTTCAGTAGACAGGAAAACAACATGTCTCAGTAGACAAGAGCAGGCCCAGCAAGCAGAAGATGTTTTCATAGTGTGGCTAGCTCAAATCAGGCCATGTCTCTGATAGCAGCCAGATAAAATTATGATTTTGCAGAGGCTTCTTATACCCTTTTTCTAGGTATTACAGCCCTCCTCGTCTGGAACAGTAGTTGACTTCATATGTTTTGACTTGGAAAAGCAAAACAATATGCCATATGCAAGATATGGCAAGGTTACCGTGATGTCAGGCTTGCCGATTTCAGTAAACAACATGCAGTTATCACACTGTTTGTCCAGCCAATGTATCGCCCCAATTAGCAAAGGGAATTCTGCAGGCCTTGGCAGCTCGTAGTCTTTGAAGCTCTTTTTAGACTGTTTGCAAGCAAATCTGGGCCTAACGAGCTCCAGGCCCCAGCACTGACAGGCAGATGATCAAAAGCCCTGTGCTGTTCCAAATAGCGCTGGAACAGCACGGGAGGTTACTGGATCTATGATCAGAGATAATTGCCTGCAAATTTAAGCACACAATTCTCTCTGATCATTGGGTAGAAGTGCGGGAGGATTATGCCTGAGCGCAATCCTTCTGCACTTGTTTGATAGGTCTGGGCTGTCAAAAGCCCAGACCTGTCAAACACAGGGGCTGGAGGTCCATGGGACCCCCAGACCCCAACTATCCCCATCCCGAGCCAGGCAAAACAGGGGATGGAGGTCTGGTAGACCTACGGTCCCCCTGCCCCAGGTTCAGGAGAGGCTGGAGATCTAGTGGGTCTCCAGCCCCCATAACACTCCCCCCGCCCAACATCCCTCAGATGTTCCTGGTAGACCAGTGGGTGACCGATGACCCCCCCCCTCCCAGCGACAGGGGGCTGGATGTTCAGCGGATCTCTGGCCCCCCAAACCTGTGTTGGGGGGGTCAGGGAGACCGGAGGTCCGCCGGACCTCCAGCCCCCTGTTGCTAGGGGGGTGTCGGTCGGGTTGGCTTGGGGTTCCTGCGGGGGCTGCTGCTTTGATGGGAATGGTGGCCTGCTAGAAAACCCTAATGCCAGCTCCGAGCTGGGTAGGGTTTGCCGCAACCAGTGAGGCAATCTTTGATGCACTGGTCGCTGATCATTGGGGATGAATATGTTAGTTGAATGGGGAACGGCTGAAGGAATGGGCAAAACTGAAAGGAGCCATCGTAAGAAAATTACATAAAAGTAAGAGAAACAGAAAACTGCTCTGGTTCACAAATGTATTGCTGAATAGATAAGGGAAAAAAGGATAGACTTCATACAATACAGGACAACTCAGAAAGAAAACAGGCAAAAATACCTAGAATAGCAAAGAGAAGCTGGAAACGTTGTCAGGGAAGCCAAAAGGCAAATGGAGGAAAAGATAGCTGATACGGTACAATTGGGGGACAAGACATTTTTCAGATATGTAAGTGACAGGAGGAAGTGCCAAAATAGCACTGAGAGGCTCAAAGCTGAGGGGAAGGAATATGTAGAATCTGCATGGGCGGAGGAGGCATCCCTAGAGGAAGAAGGTGGGAATACCATTGCCTTTCAAAGCCAGAGTGGCAAAGGGGTGGCACTGGCACCTCATAATGCTATCTGTGCTTCCGATAGATGTTGCTGTCCTATAGGCTTCTCACTTGCTAGATTATACAGTCTTTGTATCTGTGGCTTCATTTCCATTCCTCTGACCCCCTCCCCACACATCCTATCAAACCATAACCTCAACCCATATATATACGCTGATGATGTGACAATATACATCCCCTTCAAACAAGACATTAACAAAATCCTCAACGAAATCAATCAAAGTCTACACATGGGCAGATGCATTCCATCTGAAACTAAACGCAGAAAAAACTCAATGCCTAATACTCACCTCCCAATACAACACAAAAGAATTCACAGCCATAAACACACCAAACCTGAACTTTCAAATCTCAGAAACGCTAAAGATCCTCGGAGTCACTATCGACCGCCACCTAACGCTCGATACTCATGCTAACAACACAACTAAAAAGATGTTCTACAGCATGTGGAAACTTAAAAGGATAAGACCATACTTCCCAAGATCCGTCTTTCGCAGCCTAGTACAATCCCTCGTGCTCAGCCATCTGGATTACTGCAACTCACTGTACGCAGGTTGCAAAGAACAAACACTGAGAACTTCAAACAGCCCAGAATACGGCAGCCAGACTCATCTTTGGAAAACCAAAATATGAGAGTGCAAAACCATTACGAGAGAAACTACACTGGCTTCCACTAAAGGAACGCATCACTTTCAAAGTATGCACATTAGTCCACAAAATCATTCACGGCGAAGCCCCAGCCTACATGTCTGAGTTAATAGACCTACCACCCAGAAACGCCAAAAGATCATCCCGAACCTTCTTAAACCTCCACTTCCCCAATTGCAAAGGCGTGAAATACAAAACGCTACATGCATCAACCTTTTCTCACATGAGCACGCAGTATTGGAATACACTGCCACTCAACTTAAGAACAATCAACAAGCAAGCTTCCTTCCGCAGATCACTGAAGACCCATCTTTTCGAAAAGATTTACGGAAAGAACCAAAACACATAAAGTCCACACCTACTATTCACGAATGCATCACACATTCACCTCGGAACTCTCATTCCCGTAATATCACATCATTCATAACTTCAATCACAGAAAGATATATATCATATGTCTTTATGCCTTCTTATCGCCCTCTAAGCTCCCATTGTTTCCTCCCAATGTTTCAATGTTTGTGCTCCATTGTTACACTCCCAAGGACACTCCAATTGTTTCGCATAATTATGCAAAATGTAATCCATAACCAATCTGTAACAAATTGTATTTCCAATATTTAACTCATATTGTAAGCCACACTGAACCCGCAAAAAGGTGGGAAAATGTGGGATACAAATGCAATAAATAAATAAAAATCCCCCCACCTCCCACACACACTCTGTAGTATTAGTGGTTTTTAATTCCTATGAACCTCAAAGCTTTAGAAATTGTATCTCTTGCTTTTGAGATAATGTTTCCTGTGTACCATCTCTCTCTGGCCCATTACTGCCTGCAGGCTGTCTCATGATCCCAATAGCCTTTCAGCAGCACATAGACCCAGGAGGATTCAGTCCCGATTTAAAAAAAAAAAAAAAATCAAGGGCATAGAGATTAGGACCTTTTTTAGGTTTCAGGTCTCCTTCCCCCCTTCTTCTCTGCTGTGTTGTGCTCCTCTTTCTCTCTTCCACTTCAGGGGTGCCAGTTGACAATCGCTAGGAAAACAGCGTGGGAGAATTGTGACTGAAAATAAAGCAAATCCCGTGTTCCAGTCTAGAGGACAAAACCACACTCAGTTTTTGATTAAAAAAAAAATCTTTTTCAAAGTCTCATACTTTGACTGTGTAACACTGAATCCAGCCCCTCGTTTCTAAAAACACACTTGTAAAGCTGTCATGCCAAGGAAGTTATCTGATCTGTATCCTGAGCTAACACCCCACCTTCTCACATCCAGCACCTCATAAAGCACTTCAATAAATAACTCGCCCAAATCCTTCGGCATCAAATAAAGTACAGCATTTAAAGGCCTTATCCTTGGCACCCCTAAATGTATACAGAAGCCCATTTTCACATGCATTTTAATTTCTAAATCCCTCACGTATGCATAGTTCCACTTTCACCAACATTTCTCTGTACTGTGCAGCACTGTGTATGGGAAAAGACTGCAGTAATAACATCCTGCTGTCATCTCTGGTACCCTGCTTTTTCCAGAGGCCCCATCGCCTCCCTTTTCCTGCTGGCCATTCCTCTCTTCTATGCACCCAAGAATTCTTTTGGATTTTCCCGTTGCCTTTTCTACCTGTTTGGCCACTTTAAGTCATCACATATGATCACTCACAAGCAGGAGCATCTCAAGCACCTAATGTGCCCTGTGCGACGTGGCCCCAATTGACACACTGCGCTCCTGCCCCACTCACTTCGGTGACATCAGCACAAAAGAAGCTTTCCTTGTGACGCATCGGCCGCACGTGCTGTACCTTGCTATGGCCCTACAGCCAAATCCCATTTTTCTTTCATGCACAAAAGTACTTTGCCTTTTGGTTAGTAGCCTAGTGGTTAGTGCAGTGGACTTTGATCCTGGGGAACTGAGTTCGATTCCCACTGCAGCTCCTTGTGACTCTGGGCAAGTCACTTAACCCCTCCATTGCCCCTGGTACAAAATAAGTACCTGAATATATGTAAACCGCTTTGAATGTAGTTGCAAAAACCTCAGAAAGGCGGTATATCGAGTCCCATTTCCCCCTTCCCTACTGTACTGCTCCTTCAGGTTTTTGCAGCACAAAGGCACGACAGTGCCTTTTTTAGCATTAAATCTTAATTGCCAAATTCTAGACCATTCTTCAAGCAGTCTACTAATGAAGGCATAGTCAGCCAAAACATGGCCCATGTCGAGTCGTTATTCTTAATAGAGAGTTTCTAAGACCACTGGCATCGTTTGCTCTTTTGTCATTTCTGCTGAGCTTTTGAGGTACATAAGTAATGCCACACTGGGAAAAGACCAGTGTGGTCCATCGAGCCCAGCATCCTGTCCACGACAGCGGCCAATCCAGGCCAAGGGCACCTGGTGAGCTTCCCAAACGTACAAACATTCTATACATGTTATTCATGGAATTGTGGATTTTTCCCAAGTCCATTTAGTAGTGGTTTATGGATTTGTCCTTTAGGAAACCATC
Organism: Microcaecilia unicolor; assembly: GCF_901765095.1. NCBI lineage: Eukaryota > Metazoa > Chordata > Amphibia > Gymnophiona > Siphonopidae > Microcaecilia > Microcaecilia unicolor. Next base: position 89,835,101 of record NC_044042.1, on the reverse strand, counting down.
TAGCCCCTTTTTAAACTCTGCTAAGCTAATCGCCTTCACCACGTTCTCCGGCAACGAATTCCAAAGTTGAATTACGCGTTGGGTGAAGAAAAATTTTCTCCGATTTGTTTTAAATTTACTGCACTCTAGTTTCATCGCATGCCCCCTAGTCCTAGTATTTTTGGAAAGCGTGAACAGACGCTTCACATCCACCTGTTCTACTCCACTCAATATTTTATATACCTCTATCATGTCTCCCCTCAGCCGTCTCTTCTCCAAGCTGAAAAGCCCTAGCCTCCTTAGTCTTTCTTCATAGGGAAGTCGTCCCATCCCCGCTATCATTTTAGCCGCCCTTCGCTGCACCTACTATATCTTTCTTGAGATGCGGCGACCAGAATTGAACACAGTACTCAAGGTGCAGTCGCACCATGGAGCGATACAACAGCATTATAACATCCTCACACCTGTTTTCCATGCCTTTCCTAATGATACCCAACATTCTATTCGCTTTCCTAGCCGCAGCAGCACAGTGAGCAGAAGGTTTCAGTGTATTATCGACGACGACACCGAGATCCCTTTCTTGGTCCATAACTCCTAACGTGGAACCTTGCATGACGTAGCTATAATTCGGGCTCTTTTTCCCCCACATGCATCACCTTGCACTTGCTCACATTAAACGTCATCTGCCATTTAGCCGCCCAGTCTATATGTATAGGAAACATCTGTTTTATTGTAAAACATTTTTGTATCTTTTTGTAAACTTTTAATAACAATAAAGACGTTTGCCCTGATAAAAGAAAAGTGGGGGAGGTGAGAGGAGCATCAGAGCCAGCACTGCTTGCAGAGGTCTGAAGCTTCATCCACATCTTTGTCCAGCTCGGCCTACCAACGGATTAATCCTACCCTGTCTACTACTTTGCCTTCCTCCTCTTTCCTTCACAATCCGTACTTATGTTTTTATCAGAGTTTTCTGTACATTCTTTTTAATATTCTTCGACAAAGTATGATTCTTTCTATATTTTTTGTGTGATTTTTACCTTTACCACCCAAGTCTGCATTCTAGGTATTTTTATTAAAAAAATGTATTGCCCCTGCCTAGACAATCACAACCCTCGACATTGTGGTTAATATTCTCAATAGCAGGGACGGTAACCTGAGGGTCCCTTTGCCTTTCATCATTCGATTAGCAACATTATAGAACCTCTTTTAAAAGCAGAAGAAATTTTCTTTGAGGGCCAAACAAATCGAGGGGACCGCAATGGGTGAAACCCAGTATTTCCATTCTATACGTTGCGCAGTACGAATCATGATTTTTGGAATTACATCCATTCTTTGATGAAATTAGACTTCGGAAAAGATATATAGCTCATATCCTTATGCTCTGGAGGGGAAGTATTGAGAGGCTTCACGAGTTTCATTTATGGCTTTATTTATTTGTTACATTTATATCCCACATTTTCCCACATATTTGTAGGCTCAATGTGATTTACATAGTACCAGAGAGGCGTTACAGACTCCGGTGTAAACAAATACAAAGTGGTGTTGTGGTAAGATAAAGTTCATATGACACAGCCACACTAGGGAATCGTACAACGGAAGAGTTGTGTTATGTCCATTACGTTCTTTAGTTTTGTTGTGTTGCAGAGATCAGGCATTTATGTTGGATCGGTTTTTAGTGTTTTCCGGAAGTTCAGGTGGTCGTTCATAGTTTTCAAGGCGTAAGTTGATTTGTATTTGAGTCCTTTGCAACTTGGGTAGTGCAGATTTAGGTACGTTTGTGTTGATTCGGATGTGTTTCTAGTTGGTAGGTCGATCAAGTCTGTCATGTATCCCGGAGCTTCATCGTAGATAATTTTGTGAACCAGAGTGCAGATTTTGAAAGTAATGCGTTCTTTGATTGGGAGCCAGAGTTTTTCACGAAGGGGTTTTGCACTTTCAAATTGCGTTTTCCGAAGATAAGCCTAGCTGCCGTGTTTTGAGCGATCTGAAGTTTCTTTAAGGTTTGTTAACTCCCTGGACATTAATTTAAAGTTCACCATGCATTATCAGCATGAATAAATTCCTTTCCTAGACCTCTACATTATGAAGAATAATGTATGGTTTTGACACCACAGTGTATAGGAAACTCACTGATAAGAACTATTTTCTGCCTTTTGACAGTTCTCATATCAGATGCCTAAAAGAAAACTTACGTTATGCACAGCTTTTACATCTGATTGAGGTTATACAGTCATTTTGAAGTTTGAAAAGAAAACACTGCCCATGAGAGAGGATATCCAATGTGTCACTAGTGTGTGTGTGTGTGGGGGGGGGGGGGGGGGGTGGTTAGAGAAAACTAGAGCAGCGGACTGTGATACTCTTCTCTTCCCACACATTGACAAACCCTTACCAGATATTGTGTGTAGTTTGAGATTTTCACATTTATCAGGAGACATCCGTAAGATTCTGAAGAAAAACGGACAGATTTTAGAGGGACATCAGTGCTTCAAAGATAAGAGACTTGTAGCAAAAATATTAAAGAAGCAGTTGCACCATCTGTACTACCCATTCAGTAGTATTGTTTTGGAACCAGGCCTTTATCCTAGCGTGAGGAGGAGAGTAGCCTAGTGGTTAGGGCAGCAGGCCCTGACCCTGGTCAACTGGGTTCAATTCCTACTGTTGCCCCTTGTGACTCTGGGCAAGCCACTTAACTCTCCATTGACCCAGGTACAAAACAGGGGCGTAGCCAGACCCCATGGTGGGAGGGGGCCTGAGGTTCAGGGCACATTTTGAGTGCCGCCCCGCCACCCCCACCTCCTCACCCCCCACCTCCTCGCCTCCTTGCCGCTTCACCTCACAAATACCTTTGCTAGTGGGGGCCCCCAACCCCTGCCAGCCGAAGCTTTCTTCAGCGCCAGTCTCCGGCGCAGCTGCGTTCGCTGCCTGCCCACTGCTCTTCTTTCTTCTGTGACCGGAGACTGGTGCTGAAGGCTTCGGCTGGCGGGGGTTGGGGGCCCCCACCAGTCAAACCAGGGGCCTGGATGAACTTTGCAGCGGCCCAGAGGCCCCTGTGGCCCCCCCATAGCTACGCCCCTGGTACAAAATACTACCTATCCTTGTGCTCTGTGTGCAAAGTTAGTTTTGGTTCAACTTCTCTCACCGTCTTATAATTTTGCTTACTATTGCATACATTTCAACCCTCTGTTTATTGATATTCATGATTACGTTTGAACTATTGGTTTTTATAGAGACTCATTTGCCACAGTTAGCACATTACACAATTCCCTCCTTTTAATATATTCTTTAGACACTTTATCATGCTTTTTTAATAGATTTTTCACTTTTTTTTTGGCTGTGATACACTTTGGTGGCCGCATGTGTGCCTTCTCCTTCCTGCTTACTGCCTTTCATAGTCTAAGCAGCAATTTTAACACTAATGCGAATGTGTACGGTTTTTCCTGCTCATTGCGGTCTTTCTCCCTTTTGAGATGTGATTTAAACAGTAGCGCTCATGAGCATTTTCTTTATGATAACCACCACTGCTTAAGGATGGTGTTTGTTGTTTTTTCTTTTTTTTTTTTTTAATTCTTTATTTATCATTTAAGCAAAACAAATAGACAAGTAACTCCACTTGTTTTGTGAAATACAAAGCATCAATAACAGGACACTTATTTGGACTGTGAGGCAGAGGAGTTTGTTAGTTGGGTTGTCTTTTTACCCCTTATTTCAATATCTATATTTTTCACATCTTCACAGTTGGCATGAATTAGTCTTCATTATTGATTTTTTTTCTTAACTAAATAAGACTGCAGATAGTATCTCCTGGCTGTTTTTTTTTTTGCTTCATTTTATCCGATTACCCCATTAATTTTGCGTTTACCACAAACTGTATATTCTTCTTATGACTTTGTAATTCTTTATATTGCTACTATGTAAGCTGCATTGAGCCTGCCATGTGTGGGAAAGCGCGGGGTACAAATGTAATAAAGAAATATATAGTATTCATACTGCAGGAAGGCAATGCCATTATTAAGATGGACTTGGGGAAAATGCACTGCTTATTTCTAGGATAAGCAGCATAAAATGTACTGTACTGTTTTGGGATCTTGCCTTGTAGTTGTAACCTAGATTGGCCACTGTTGGAAGCAGGATGCTGGGCTTGATAGACCTTCGGTCTGTCCCTGTATGGCAAAACTTATGTACCATATAATTATTGCATATCTGCCATTAGTATTTTTAGCTTTATTATTTATGTTCAGTTGACTTACAAGCAGTGGCGTTCCTAGGGGGGCTGACACCCGGGGCGGATCGCCAATGCGCCCCGCTCCCTGGGTGCAGCGCCCCCCCCCCGGTGCAGTGTGACCACCACCCCCCGGAGAAAGGACACCCCCCCACCCCGGCGAAAGAACCCCCCCCGGCTGCACGCCGCTAGGGGGGTACCGCGCGCCGGTCAGCGTCGTTTGTTTCCATGCTCCCTCTGCCCTGGAACAGGTTACTTCCTGTTCCAGGGCAGAGGGAGCATGGAAACGAACAAAGTTGACTGGCGCACGGCACCCCCCCCACCCCACCGGCGTGCACCTGGAGCGGACCGCCCCCACCGCCCCCCCCCCCCTGGGTACGCCACTGCTTACAAGTTTTTATTATTTTGGTACCACATTGAGACAATGACAACTGAACTAGGTTTTTAACTGATTGGTGATGTGTTTTATTACCCTTATGAATTCACAGTTCTTTTTTAATAGGATCTTTTAAGTTTATCATTGACCACGGACCCTGATTATGAACATTGTTGTATTTTATCCAGGTGTAGCTTTGTATATTAATGGTTGGGACATAAGTTTTCTGTCTCCATCACATAACCACTAGGAGTGGCCTAGTGGTTAGGGTGGTGGACTTTGGTCCTGAGGAACTGAGTTCGATTCCCGTCACAGGCAGCTCCTTGTGACTCTGGGCAAGTCACTTAACCCTCCATTGCCTGCTGCATTGAGCCTGCTATGAGTGGGAAAGTGCGGGGTACAAATGTAACAGCAAAAATAATTACTATTTTATCTAAATGGTTCTTGCAACTCTTCTGCTTATGCCTTGTCATACTACTATAATATGATAATAAATAATACCTGATCTCTGCAACACAACAAAACTAAAGAACGTAATGGACATAACACAACTCTTCCGTTGTACGATTCCCTAGTGTGGCTGTGTCATATGAACTTTATCTTACCACAACACCACTTTGTATTTGTTTACACCGGAGTCTGTAACGCCTCTCCAGTACTATGTAAGCCATATTGAGCCTACAAATAGGTGGGAAAATGTGGGATATAAATGGAACAAATAAATAAATACTCACAGCAACTATATTTTCTATTTCTTGGATGGTCTTCAATATCTTTATGACCTGTCCTAAACAAGTGGTACCCCATATGATTTATAGGTCTATACTTGATAAAGTTGGGACACACTTTTCTTTGCTTACAAATGCATTTGGTCAGGCATATCTTGTTCAATTTATCTGTTTTGTTTCACATATTTCCTATTCCCTTTCATGAGGTTCATCACATCACATGTACATACTTACCACTTTATTTCAATACTAGTAAAAAAAAGGCCCATTTCTGACACAAATGAAATGGGCGCTAGCAAGGTTTTCTTCGGCTCCCCTGCCCCCCAACCCCTGCAGCCACCCATGTCCAGCAAAAAGCCATGGAGCTCATTTTCAAAACAGAAAAACATTGAAAAAAATGGTACAAATCAGCAGATGGACTTTTTTTTTGTTTGCAAATATTGATTTATTTATTTGTTACATTTGTATCCCACATTTTCCCACCTATTTGTAGGCTCAATGTGGCTTACATAGTGCCGGACAGCTGTTTACAGACTCCAGAGTAAACAAATACAAGGTGGTGATGTGGTAGGATAAGGTTCATGTGGTAGGACCACGTGAAGGAATTGTACAACGGGAGAGTTGTGTGATGACCATTACGAACTCATTTCTAAGATGTTTTTCTATGCAGTTCATCTAAATCTCAAGGGGCTGTTGACAGCTACAGATATAATGGCCATTCCTCTTACAGCTACAAGCAGGTCGCTAGAGTAGCCTAGTGGTCAGTGCAGGGGACCCAGGCCTATACCCCACTCTGACTGGTACACCTGTGGTGGAAAGTTGAGCACCCCAAAAACCACAAAATAGCTACTGAACCCACATATAAGTGACACCTGCAGCCATAAAGGCTATCGTAGTGGGTACAGTACATTTTTTTTGCCATTCCTGGAGGGCTCACCTGGAAGGGTTTTGATGTGATGCATTCATCCAGTGGGCTGTAATGTTCTCTCATACCTCACACTAACACTATTTGCTTTTTTCTCACCTAAAATATAAACTGCACTGAACCCTGGAGAAGGGGATATTAGCGGTATACAAGAATTGAATTGAATTGAATGTGTTTCTGGGACCTTTTATGTGAAGTTCACTGCGCTGCTTCCTAGGCTGTCCCACTGCTCTGCTGGGAAGTCTGTGTGGTCAGTCTAGACATCCCAATGGCTTGTTTTTTGTGCATTTTTCTCTTGGATGGTTTTTGTTTGAAAATGGCCCTTAAAGAATGATGCACTGAGCACAAAAACATCTAAAATAAAGCAATTTTCAAACCGAAAAGTCTGTTTTTTTGCAACATGTTCAAAATTGGATTTGGACATCATATAAAAAAAAAATGTAGTAATCACTGCCCTAACCCCACTCCCAGAATGTCTCAACCTATGTACTTTTACCTGTATGTAGGACGCTTAATTTTCAAATAGCCTACGCCTGCTTAAAATGGCATCCCAGGTTGGTCCTGCTTTGGTGGATTTACAATCCCACATTCATTCCCACAAGCAATGTGTTAATGCAACTAAAGCCTTGCCACACTTTGCACATTTCGATTTTATAGGCTCTGAAAAGAACAAATATACCGGTATGTAAAACGTAAAACTGAACTTTTCACAGAGTGTTAATCGTAAAACACCTAGCAAGGGCCTGTTTATCTAAGTGAATGTTTAATTCCTTTTGCCAAGTTGGAACTAACACTTTTAAGGTGGTTCTGCATTTATACCGTACAGTTATTTGAATGTTTCTATCATATACTTCTCTCTATGCATAGTTGGCTTTTTAAGTTTTATTTCATATGGTTTTTATTATAGATCAGGATTGGGAAAACGTCGTCGTCTTCTTATACAGGGCAATATTAGTAACTCTTTCTATGGGATGAGGGAGGAAGCAACTACCTCTCTCTATGCATAGTTGGCTTTTTAAGTTTTATTTCATATGGTTTTTATTATAGATCAGGATTGGGAAAACGTCGTCGTCTTCTTATACAGGGCAATATTAGTAACTCTTTCTATGGGATGAGGGAGGAAGCAACTACCTCTTGGAACACTGGTTGCGATCTTGATACAGGCAAGAAACAGTTTTACAGATCCCTTTTCCCAATGACACATTCTCAGATGGTGTCTACTGACACCACTGTATCTCTCTCTGGTGTTCCTGTGAAAAGCTGATCTTTTTAGAGCACCATTCCTCTGACCTCCCAGGATTGCAGTCATTGTTTTCCTACAATGTATGACTTATTAAGTTTTTACCATAGGCTATTATGTGAAAGTTTCTAGTTCCAGTAGTATCCATGCACGTGTGTGTGATTTTCTTGGGGTGGGGGCCGGCGCACCCCACAGAATGGGTCCTTTTTTCAAAAACCTGTTCATGTGTCTAGTGAGCAATAGGGGAAGTAAGGATCAAAGGAGTGGAACAATGGAGGTGGCAGCAGAGAGTCTTACCCTCTTAGGTCCTGGAAAGAAAGAGAGCAGATATGTTTTTTTTTCTTCTTCTGCCTAGCAGAGTGTTAACAGAGATCTCCTGCTGATGGATTTCCAAAGCTGAAGTGGGACTCAGGACCTCAAGAGAGTGTTTGGAGAGCTACTTTGCCAAAGTCAAGGATGAAGGTGATTTATCCTCTAGATTTCTGTCACCAAACAGGTATTGGTATTGTGATGCCATTTGTAAAAAAAGAAAATGAGGACTTGCTATCTTTCAGTTAGATATCTAAGGGACAAAGCAGTCTAGTGGAATCTTCCTTAAACTCAAGTGGCCCAAGAAACTGTCTGGCCAGTGTTCAAAGGGCTAGATTCAATAAATGGCACCCAAAATTAGGCACTAGGATGATTCATGCTAAGCTAGCATAGTAACATAGTAGATGACGGCAGAAAAAGACCTGCACGGTCCATCCAGTCTGCCCGACAAGATAAACTCATATGTGCTACTTTCTGTGTATACCTTACCTTGATTTGTATCTGTCATTTTCAGGGCACAGACCGTAGAAGTCTGCCGAGCACTAGCCCCGCCTCCCACTACCGGCTCTGCCACCCAATCTCGGTTAAGCTTCTGAGGATCCATTCCTTCTAAACAGGATTCCTTTATGTTTATCCCATGCATGTTTGAATTCCGTTACCGTTTTCTTCTCCACCACCTCCTGCGGGAGGGCATTCCAAGTATCCACCACTCTCTCCGTGAAAAAATACTTCCTGACATTTTTCTTGAGTCTGCCCCCCCTTCAATCTCATTTCATGTCCTCTTGCATTTTGTAAAAGGCACACTGGTCAGTGTTCTGTATAGAATACTAGGGGATATATTGTGCTAATGTTGGGCATGAGCACCTATACTGGCACTCAATAATGGCAGTTAGGTGTGCAAATGCAAGCAGAGGCATAGCTAGGTGGGGCCATGGGGGCATGGGCCCCCACAGATTTAGCTCTGGCCCCTCTGCTTTCACCCCTCCCCCCGCCGCCAACCCTCCACCGCCACATTCGATCCTCCTCTGCCGCCGTCAGGTACCTTTGCTGGCAGGGGTCCCCAACCCCTGCCAGCCAAAGTCCTCTTCAGCGCCAGTCTCCGGCACATTCGCTGATCTGGATTCTGTTTCTGTGAGTCCTGACGTCCTGCACATTCATTGTCAATATTTGATTAAACCAAAAAATCCAAAAATGTTGCATTTTACTTGCTATCAACCTAAAGATGACCTTCCCCCTCCCCCTGTGAGGTATACTCATAGCATATGTTATGAATGTAATATAAATTATGCATACTTGTTCTTGATCTGTCCTTGCTGTTTTTGGGGCACAGAAAGTAGAATGGCCTTACATACCAACTACTTGAGTTGCTGTCCAAGTTTTGTTTTGATTCCATCCTCTCTCCATATAGGGATCCTTAGTGTTTATCCAACATATTTTGAATTATGCCACTGTTTTGTCTTCATCATCTCCTCCAGGAGGACATTCCAGGCATTTATCACCCTCTCCTTGAAAAATACTTCCAGTCATTACTCCTAAGTCAACCACTTTGTAACTAGAGGCGTAGTTAGGTGGGGCCACGGGGGCATAGGCCCCTGCTTTCACCCCCCCCCCCCCACCACCGACCCTCTCCTGCCACTTTCGACCCCCCCCCTCCTGCCGCCACAGTCAGGTACCTTTGCTGGCGGGAGTCCCCAACACCCGCCAGCCGAAGTCCTCTTCAGCTCTGGTCTCTGGCGCTGTGCTGATCTGGATTCTGTTTCTGTGAGTCCTGACGTCCTGCACGTTCCTATGTGCAGGATGTCATGACTCACAGAAACAGAATCCAGATCAGCGAACTTGCTGGATTCAGAGACCGGCGCTGAAGGGTCTTCAGCTGGCGGGGGTTGGGGACCCCCGTCAGCAAAGGTACCTGGCGGTGGTGGGAGGGAGGTCAAAAGAGATGGGGGAGGGGTGGCGGTGCCGGGGCGGGTCAAAAGTGGCAGGGGGGGGGGGGCGGCACCGGGAGGTGGGGATAAAATGTGCCCTCTCACCTTGAGCTCTGGACCCTCCTCCAGCCGGTCTGTCTACGCCCCTGCTTGTAACCTCAATTCATGTCTTCTACTTTTACCACTTCCCAATATTTGGAAAAGATTTGTTTGTATATTAATACCTTTTAAGTATTTAATGTCTGTATCATATCTCTTTTATCCCTCCTTTCCTCTAGGGTTTGCATATTCAGGTCATGAAGTCTGTTCTCATATGTCCTTTGGCTCAAACTGCATAACACTTTTGTTGCTGTCTTCTGGACCACCAAGCAGTGGCGTAGGAAGGGGGGGGAGGGACGGTCCACCCCGGGTGCACACGCTCGGGGGGTGCCGACCCCGCTGGTTCCCTGCTCCCTCTGCCCCGGAACAGATTACTTCCTGTTCTGGGGCAGAGAGAGCAGGGAACCAGCAGTGCCGACGTAGCTCCAAGTGACGTGCACTCGGGGTGGAACGGCCCTCCCGCAGATAAGAATGCAGTCCGGGGGGTGCGCCGCAGAGGGGGGGAGGTCGCGCCGTGCTGCACCCGGGGGGGGGGGGGGTGCGCAGTGGCGACCCGCCCTGGGTGCCATTAGCCCTCGCTACGGCACTGCCACCAAGTGTTTTTTAGGCCCTTGGCTAGATAAAGCCTCATCAACAACTTGTACAAGGGCATTAGCACCTTCTTTCTTCTGCTGGTTATACCTCTCTCTATGCAGCCTAGCATCCTTTTGGCTACAGCTACTGCCTTGTCACATTATTTCATTGCCATGAGATCTTCGGTTCAGACACTCTGTGCTCACCCCGTATCTCACACATCTCCTTTGGATTTCTACATCCCAAGTGCATCACTTTAGATTTCTCTGCATTACGTTTTAACTGCTAGACCCTAGATCATTCTTGACCAGCCCCTTTAATCAGCATCTGGGAACACTGGGCTGCCACTTTGTGGCCTGATGCTCCCAAGATGGTAAAGTAATGCTGCTTGTCAGATTGAATTGATGGCAAGCTGTGCGATACATATACAATGAGAATCAGAAACCCGCAGTAATGAGTTACCATTGACTGGTGACTCCTGTGGTAAATTTAAGGTGCGGAAAAGCCCGACTGTTACCATACTTTGATAACTACCCCCCTTAGTATTCTATAAAGGGCACATGGGTGTATCTGTTGCCTTTTTGGACTTTTCACATAGGGCAATACTGTTATAAAATAAGGCCTTTGATGATTTCATCTGTTGGCAAGTACTACATAATAATGCAATGCAAAAAGCATTCAGCACGTTAATGTAGTGCTTTTTACATTTTGTTTGAAGAGTTTGGTTTAAATGATAGCTTAAATTTATGGAAGAGATGAGATTATTGAAAATGGATAACTAAGAAATTGGTAATTGCAGCTGTTTGATTTTCCTTCTATACAGCTATAATCAAGGAGACAATTTCATTGTGGAAGTCGGGCGCACTCAGCACAGAACCATTCCTCAAAACATGATCTGGAAAATTCCAGCCTCTGCCTTTGTGGTTACTCTGAGGAAAAGACTGTGGTGGGAAAAGAGATGTTGGTACCAGATGTAATATTTGCCTGTCACACAGCAACAACAACTGACGTTCCTGAGGTTGTATGCGTCAGCTCTGTAGGTCATGGGAACAGGCCAAAACCACTGCCAGGTTCATGCTTGGTTGGTTATAGTGATGAGATGGGGCTTCATTCAAACATGAGCCAAATGTTTTGTATGAAAACACAAAAAAAAGTATAAGGAAATTTTGACATTGGGGATGTCACCTTCATGTGACCCATGATGAAAAATGAGGCATGGAAAGAAAATGTTCAGGAGGATACAGGAGAGAGGGAATACAGAGAAGGTTTATAGTCCCAACATTGGTTGTTCTTGACCTTGAAAATGTTTTTGATGTTGTTAATGAAAGTGAGATATGTGCTACCCAGGGATACTAGAAGGTAATTCTGAGCAATGAAATGGCACAATAGCTAGTGGAACTTTAAGGCAATGAAAGCCACTTCCAAATGTTCAAAACTTGGGGCCCAATATTCAAAGTGATTTAAGTAGGCAGGAGATGCTCCTGCCTGCCTAAATGGTTCTTGACTGCCTAACCACCGATATTCAGTGGCACTTGACAATGCTGCTGAATATCAGCTTTGACCAGCTATCCAAAAAATGGGCAGATCAGGGGGAGTACAGGGGCGGCACTGGGGAGGAGCTAAGTGGACAAATATAGGACAGTTCAAAAGTTTTCCTAAATTCAACCATGTAGCTTTGTGGGCCCCAGCTGAATATCGGCCGGGACCTGCATAACAAAAATAAATGCTACAGAAACCTGCCAATTCCTCTCCCCCCCCCCCCCCCCCTGACTGCTACGTGCTGAATATCAGCTGGTATGTACATAAATCCAGTAAGCACATTACACGGATTTATTTATTTTTTTATTTGTATCCTGCACTTTCCCACTCATGGCAGGCTCAATGCGGCTTAGGTACTTATTTGTACCTAGAGCAATGGAGGGTTAAGTGACTTGCCCAGAGTCACAAGGAGCTGCCTGTGCTTGCAGTGGGAATTGAACCCAGTTCCTCAGGGCCAAAGTCCACCACTCTAACCACTAGGCCACTCCTCTCTAAACTTCAACAGTCCATAGGAGGCAAACTTCTTCGGATAACAAAATACATAAGGGAACTCAACAGGAACCTTAGGGTCTGCCAGAGCGGTAGAAAACTGTTATTAATCCTTGTGGTACCTCCTGATTTAAAACTGTCTACAGGGTATTAGTACTGTACTCCTTGTCTCAGAATTTCAGTTTGATGACAGTTGCTCCTTCCAGGCCTCCTGGTACAACTCTTTTTTTTTCATCCTCTCCCACTTGTTGGAAAGACTTGCCCACTGATTATGTTATGTTTTATCATTTATAGCCCTCCTTTATCCAAAGTGGGTAACAAAACAACATACACAATGTAAAATACAAACAAGAGACATTCACAAATGCAGCAAAGCAATAGAATCAATGACGTATGGGTAGTTCAGTAGTCTGACTTAACAGATGACATTTCAGCATTGATTTAAAAGATGCAACATTCTGTTGTGTCTTCAATGTTTAGGGCAGTTTATTCCACTCTGAAGGGCCGGCTACTGAGATGTAAAGTTCAACCACAGTTGTTTTGGATTTGGCTCTGAAGGTGGACAGGCAATTGCTGAGCGCAGTGCCCTTGGTGCGTAAATAAGAAGAAGAATCTTTATACAATCCCAAATGTACCAGCAACAACAAATTGAATTTGATTCTTTGTGCTACAGGGAGCCAGAGCAACCGAAAGAGAAACGATTGAATTTTGAAAGACCGTACAACAAACACGCAGCAGAATTCAGCACTGTCTGCAGTACCTGTTTACACGAAGCAGGCAAGCCCTAATGTTACAGTAAACCAAAGTGCTAAAAACAATAGCTTGTAGCACCGTCTGGAAATCTCCCATTGATGACATGGGTCTCAGTTTACTTAATAGATACAACTTAAAGTACAAAATTCTTAATCATGGCCTGAATCTGGGGTCTAAAGAACTTCAAACTTCTGAGCCCCATCAGAAACAGTAATAGAGGTTCCAGCCAAGGAAATAGTTGAGGGGAGATTTGAAGTCATACCAGAGCAGACAAATGTCTCAATTTTACCCACCTTTAGCTGCAAACATAAGAATAGCCATACTGGTTCAGACCAATGGTCCATCTAGCCCAATATCCTGCTTCCAACAGTGGCCAATCATGGTCATAAGTACCTGGCAGAAACCCAAATAGTAGCAACATTCCATGCTATCAATCCCAAGGCAAGCAGTGACTTCCCCATATCTATCTCAAGAGCAGGTTTTTGTTCCATTGATGATTTCAATGGCTGTCAGTACAGTATGAGTACGGGAGGTATTTGAGGGATATTGAAATGGATGGGAAGCACTTTGAGTATTGCATTCAATTCTGGTCGCTGTATCTCAAAAAGTTGTAGCAGAATTAGAAAAGGTTCAAAGAAGAGCAACCAAAGTGATAAAGGGGATGGAACTCCTCTCGTATGAGGAAATAAGAGGTTAGGGCTCTTCAGCTTGGATAAGAGACAGATGAGGGGAGATATGACTGAGCTCTACAAAATCCTGAAGGGGGTGTAGAATGAATGGAACTCCTCCCATATGAGGAAAGGCTAAAGAGGTTAGGAAAAGAAACGGCTGAGGGGGGATAAGAATGGCGACTATAAAATCCTGAGTGGACTAGAACAGCTAACAGTGAATCAATTTCTCACTCTTTCAAAAAGTACAAAGACCAGGGGCACTCAATGAAATTACATGCAAATTTATTTTAAAACAGGAAGAAATATTGTTTCAATTCAGCGAATAGTTAAGCTCTGGAACTCGCCGCTGGAGAATGTGGTAACAGCGATTAGCGTATCTGGGTTTTAAAAAGGTTTGGACAAGTTCCTGGAGGAAAGGTCCATAGTCTGTTATTGAAATGGCCATGGGGGAAGCCACTGCTTGTCCTGGGATTAGTAGCATGGAATGTTGCTACTATTTGGCCACTCTTGGAAGCAAGTTATGCTTATCTAAAACAGACCCTGGAACTCACTCAGTCCCTGGGCATCAGCTTATGATACTCATTTTATTTTCTAGAACATGAATAGAAATACTACTACTACTTAACATTTCTAGAGCACAAGTTAATAAGTAAAAACAACAACAAAATCACAATATTAGGTGATATCTTTTCATGGGCTAACTTAGGGAGGGTCTTTTACTAAGCCGTGTTAGTGTTTTTAGCTCACGGTAGAAATCAGCTGGCTGTAAACCACCAGCTAATTTTTTTACCATGAGCTAAAAATGCTACTGCAGCTTACTACTACTACTACTATAAATCATTTGTATAGCGCTACCAGCCGTACGCAGCGCTTCACAATTGAACATGAATTAAAGACAGTCCCTGCTCAAAAGAGCTTACAATCTAAATCAGGACAGACAGACAGGACCAATAAGGATAAGGGTAGGGCAGACAGAAGGACACATAGGGAAAGGGACTATTGAAGAGAGGAAGACAAGGTTACGAGCAAGTGACAAGTTAGGAGTCAAAAGCAGCATCAAACAGGTAGGCATTTAGCCTGGATTTGAAGGCGGCCAGGCATGGAGCTAGATGTAACGGCTCAGGAAGCCTATTCCAGGCATAAGGTGTGGCGAGATAAAAGGAACGGAGTCTGGAGTTAGCGATGGAGGAGAAGGGTGCAATTAGGAGAGATTTGCCTAGTGAACGGAGTTCCTGGGAAGGAGTGTAGGGAGAGATGACGGTGGAGAGGTAGTGAGGGGCTGCAGAGTGAATGCATTTATAGGTCAGTAAAAGACTTAGGCTTAGTAAAAGACCCCCTTAGTGCATGTTTTGACTAGCTTTCTGGTGCTAAAGCCCCCTTCCACTGGTCAAGACAGAAGGACTAAAAGATGACAATACTAGAATTTGTAAGTGAATCACAAAGGCATTCCAGTGTAGTCTGAAGGTGAAAGTGTGGGTGGGGGGGGGGGGGGGGGGGGGGGGGGGGTAAATGGCTGGGTGATCAGAAGGTGAAAAGTAGTAGAATTTTATAGTTTACAATGCATTAGAAAACTGTGATCTTTGTTAAGTCCTTTCTTGTCTCTGCTTTCTTTCTCTTACCTTGGCCTACGTGTCTCTCAGCTTTTTCTGCTTCCTTCGCAAAGGAGTCTTGCTGCCTCACTGATGGCAGCTTGTCTCCCAGCCTCTCTCATTCTCCTCAGCTTAGAATCTCACTCTCCTTTATTTACCAAGGCTGCCCTTCCCTCTTATCTTCCTGCCTTCTCTACACCCTTTCTCTTTCATATGTCTACTCAATCTGCCTCATCCCCCCTTCCTAACATCTCCATCCTGGAGCAGCATTCCTCATGGCCATGGACTTCATTTAGAATCTCTGAGTTGTGTGGTGTGATTGTTCTCCACACTTTTCTCACATTTTTGGAAGTTAGTTTCCCCTACTTAGAACAGTAAACATACTGCCATGAATTGAAAACATGCTGTCTTGCATAAGATGTAGGGTGGATTTTAAGTGAAGTGTGCATGGCCTTGCAGCTCCCCTATGAATACACGGCGGGACTGTTTCTACAAAATTGCCTAAATTGTTGCCTTTTTGAAGTTTAGTTTCAGTGGGGCCCTGACTCTTCTCATTCTGTAAATGATAAGCTTGAAAATGATCTGGTCACTGTTACCCAGGGGCTTCCCAACCTCTGCTTCAGATGCAAGTATCTTCTTACACAAAAATGAGATTTGCTGGCCACCTTTCCAATCATTTAATACAATAAGCCATTTCCTAATGCTTTTAAAATAAGCTTTCCCTTGCTGGCTAAATTGCTGTAAATGTAGTTCATCTGTTCCAAGTCCTTGGTTTCTGTTTGGTAAGTTATAGTTTCCCATAAGGATAAAATTTCCCTTAAACCCTCCAGTTTTGTTCCTAATGCCAGCTCCCTCATTTGGTGATCTATAATTTCTCCGAGGACAAGCAGGCTAATATTCTCACATGTGGGTTACACGATCCCACGTTACCCGGTCTGGAGCTTGTATCAAGCTTTTCACAGAGCTCTTTGGAGCATGAGTCATGTTCCAGTGCACATATGTGAGTGCCTTCCCACCCGCCACGCAAGCACGGGACCAGCAGTTTCTTTTTTCCCCACAGTGAGGAGAGGACACTTTTTTCCTCTCTCTTCACAGCTCCAGGTTCGGTTCTTTACCAGAGCTTCTTTTCGTGCCTTTTTGATCTCTTTTCTCTGGCCTCGTGGTTAGGGTGGTGGACTCTGGTCCTGGGGAACTGAGTTTGATTCCCACTTCAGGCACAGGCAGCTCCTTGTGACTCTGGGCAAGTCGCTTAACTCTCCATTGCCCCAGGTACAAATAAGTACCTGTATACAATATGTAAGGCAAGCCTGCCATGAGTGGGAAAACGCGGGGTACAAATGTAAATAAAATAAATAAAATTTTTGCCTCGTTCGGGTTTAAATTCTTCCTGTTAGATTTTTTTTCTCTTTTTTTCTTCTCTTTTTTCCTTTATTTCTTGTGGTTCAGTAGGCCGCACTTAGACCTGAATCTGGTCGAATCTTTTCCTTATTTTTTTCCCATGTACTTCGTCCTTTCTCAGGCACCATCATGTCTTTTCATTTCCTTCGGAAGCCATTTCTGGTATGGCTACATACCCTTTCTAACTGTATTCTGTGACTTCAGATCCAAGCCAGGACCCAGTTGGACAGAGTGGCTCACAGGGAACTCTTTTTGGGCGGTCCAAGGCCTCAGCATCAGCATTGATGTCTATAGTGTCAGCGTCGATGTCGGTAGTTGCATCGGCACCTGCCTCGCTTTGGT
The DNA here is from genome assembly GCF_901765095.1 of Microcaecilia unicolor. Classification (NCBI taxonomy): domain Eukaryota; kingdom Metazoa; phylum Chordata; class Amphibia; order Gymnophiona; family Siphonopidae; genus Microcaecilia; species Microcaecilia unicolor. Next base: position 89,817,947 of record NC_044042.1, on the reverse strand, counting down.
TGCTAATTGAGTTTCTAGGACTGACTATGGTCAGCACCGGTTCAGAGAGATGTGAGGCTTGACCTCATCCTTTTCGGTGCCAAGGATACTCAATATGGCAGATTGATGTCGATGCTGAGAATCTTCATCCTTGTTGGTACCGAGGATAGCCGAATTGATGTCCTAGTTGGTGCCAAGGATCAGCATCAGTCTCCTTTGGTGCATCCGGAGCACTGTAGCATTCGGTCCTCGAGAAATCTCAATGCCAGGAGGACTTCCAATTGCTGCCACTGTGTGAGTTGAAGCATCAGCACCGAACTGCTGCCTTGTTTTCTTTTGAGTGCATCGGCATCAATGGTGCTTGTGCCAGCCATGCTTCTCCACTCAGGCCCTTGTGATGTGGCTCTGCTGCTTCAGCAGTTTGTCTACACGACACCAACTTTCCTGATGTCGCTCCTCTGTGGGGACATCTGAGCCTTGATCCCTGGGCTCTGGGCTGATTTTCTTCATGGGGCATCGGCATCGAAGATGCTTGTGCTTGCCATGCCTCTTGTCTCAGCCCAGCATTGGTCCTCAGTCTGCGGTGTGGCCTCAGACACCGGTGTTGAATTCAATACTAGTGTTGACTGTTGCTTGCATCAATCAACGTCAAAACAAGCAGTTTTGTGGTATTTGGGGCTGGAGCCCAATCCCCGATATCCCTCTCGGGGTCCTGCTTCCTGCTCGTCTCAGCCCTCCCATAAGAGGTTCCTGGCTGACACCAGTGATAGGTGCATGGAGAAGAAGGCATCCTTTTGAAGACCATCTGAACCCTTCCCTTCATGGGACCAGAGGTTGTCTCCTTATGTGAGCCTGTCCTTCCCTTCTTTTCTTCAGGACATAGCGGACACTTCTTCCCCTGCTTTTAGAGATGGAGGTTTGCCTCAGCATTTTGAGTTCCTGGACTATGAGTCTCTTCCTAGGATAGTTGTACTAGTCCTAGTCCATCAGTTCTTCTCTCATGTTCTAGTGTGAAGTTGGGAAGCCCCTTCTATTGGGCCTGCTCCCTCCCACGGACATCATCTCCATGCACCAGTTTCAGAACTCTCTTGGTTTTCATGGGCTTTAGTTGCTTCCTCTCGCCATGGTGATTGGGTCCACGTTCACAAGGGTAAAGAGTTCAGCGAGCCATGCTTTGGTGTCTGTGGGCAGGTATGCAAGTACCATGGGCACTCATGGGGTTTTCACTTGCCAGTTCTCCAAGACCGTATTCTTCTGGGAACTCGGCCATCATACACTCTCCTTGGCAGTTTCTCTCCCACCGGAGCTGGTTGTGTTACTTTGCCATCTGGCCAAGCAGCAGACGGTGTGTTGGAAGTTCTGGGTTGGACGGCACTTTTGATATGACTTTCAGGAACTATGCCTCCAGAGTGGCTGTGCGGTTCCTTGTGACTGCTTGCACTTCTGTGTTCAATGGTGGCTGGTGCATGCCACGTGCTGGGGAGATAACCCTTTTAGGGCATAGTGGAGGGGGTTTCTGACCTCAACAAGAAATACATAGCTATCATTGCATTCTCTCCTCCCAAGCGCCATCTGCAATTTCTCATCTAGGAGATTCTTTTGTCAGTTGTGGAAGAGGTCTTCTTTTTCGCTGCCTCTTCTTGCTAGTCTCAATAGGCTTGACCCAAGTTCATTCCTTCATAAGCATGCGCTTTGGCTTGGACAGCTCCCCAGTCACAGCAAGGAGTACCAGTAACTGTTCTAACCAACTTACCGGTTGGAGGTGGCAGTTATTTGGGATGAGCCAACAGCTGACGATCTCTTCACCAGGAGTGATTCACATCAGTTCTCAATGTGAGCAGTTCCTTGAAGAAGACCTCTCCGCCCTTCTGAAGTCCAGTGCAATCAATTCCCTATTGCCAGGGGACGAGGGTTGTGATTCTACTCCTCATACCCCCTCATATTTGTGCCAATGAACATCAGGGGTTTGATTCCATCCTAGCTCTGGGTTTTTTTTAACAACTCTCTAAAAATAAAAAACAGTACAGGGTATTATTTTCTCCTGAGCATCCTATTCCCCATGCTGTATGGACTTGCAAGGCACAGGCACCTCTTTGAGGAACCCAAACTATAGCTATGTAATGCAAGGTTCCACGTTAGGAGTCACCGACCAAGAAAGGAATCTAGGTGTCGTCATTGATGATACATTGAAACCTTCTGCTCAGTGTGTTGTGGTGGCTAAGAAAGCAAATAGAATGTTAGGTATTATTAGGAAATGAATGGAAAACAAAAATGAGGATGTTATAATGCCTTTGTATCGCTCCATGCTGCGACCGCACCTTGAATATTGTGCTCAATTCTGGTCACCGCATCTCAAAAAAGATGTAGCGGAATTAGAAAAGGTGCCGAGAAGGGCGACAAAAATGATAAAGGGAATGGGACAACTTCCCTATGAGGAAAGGCTAAAGCGGCTAGGGCTCTTCAACTTGGAGAAAAGACGGCTGAGGGGAGATATGAAATAATGAGTGGAGTGGAAAGGGTAGACGTGAAGCATCTGTTTACTCTTTCCAAAAATACTAGGACTAGGGGGCATGCGATGCAAGTCTTGAAACCGTGAGACCAACCTGAAACTTCCTGAACCACACTGTTCAAACGTACAGATAGCAGAGTCACAGTGAGGAAGCAGGAAACATGCTGTTTCTTCTGAAGCTGAAGCCAGTTAGGTGAGGGGAATAGGTTGCAGGTTCCAAGAAAGAGAGACTGGGTGAAAGCTGGGGTGGTACATGAAAGAGACTGGGTGAAGGTTATGTGTGTGTGTGTGTGAAACATGAGGGGAATAGACAGAGAGAGACTGAATGAAGGCTGCGGGGTACATGATAGAGATAAAGACTGAGTGAAAGCTAGTAGCGTACGAGAAAGAGACAGGGGGTGGGGGGGACATGCAAGCGTTAATAGTAAAGTTTTTTGTTTGTCTAATTTTTCTTTACAGTAGTAAATTAGGTAACATATTGTGAAATTCAAACTTCCTCTCGTGTTTTGGCCCTCTGAATGTTACAAATATAAAATGTGGCCCCCGACCAAAAAAAAGGTTGGACAAGCCTGGTTTATAAAATACTAACATGACCCGGCATTGGGGTGCCTAGTATTTACATGTGCACAGTTATACCAGCCATAGATGGCGAAACTGTGAGTGACTAAATGCAAAAAGGGTGCATGCAACTTATAATGATCTGTAAGTTACGTGCATAAGGTGGAGCCCTGCCCATGCCTCTGTCATGCTCCGCCCATGGGAACGCCCCTTGTAGTTATATGCTGTACCGCTTGCATATGCCATACAGAATAGCACTTAGGCACCCTGTTAGCACTTTACACACATGAGTGTACATGCACTTGTCAAGCATGTACCATGCTTTGAGAGGGCTACTCCTTTGCTGATACATTTGCATTCGTATCCCATTAGGGCCAGGATTGTATTCGAACTCTGTGCTCGTATATTTTAGATTTTGTGTGGTCATTGCCCCTCACTATATGTTGCCCCTTGTTACTTTGCCTTCTCGCCAGCGGTGTAGCAAGGGCGGGGCAGTGGGGGTGGTCCGCCCCGGGTGCACGCTGCTGGAGGGTGCAGAGAGCAACTGTGTGCCTGTCAGCTCCGCTGGTTCCCTGGTCCCTCTGCCCCGGAACAGGTTACTTCCTGTTCCGGGGCAGATGGAGCAGGGAGCCAGTGGAGCCGACAGGCACGCGGATGCTCTCTGCACCCTCCAGTAGCCAAGAATCCACCCGGGGGGGGGGAGAGAGCTTGATGCGCCAGGGAGGGAGGTGTCGTGCTGCACCCTGGGGGGACAGATGCCACTGCAACCGGGGGGGGGGGGGGGGGTGCGCAGCAGCGATCCGCCCCGGGTGACATCCGATTTAGGATTGACATTGCTTCTTGCAATTCAATCTTTGGTGCAAGAGACTACCTGAGTTTTAATTTTCCAACCTGTAAGAAAGTAGTTTATAAATCTATATATTCAGCTATTTTTTCGTACCTAGGTACTAAATGGTGGAATTCCTTGCCAAAAAATATAAGATCCCAAGATGATTATTTGGTTTTTTTTGTAAGTTTTTGAAATCTTTTCTTTTCAAAAAATGTCTTTCAATTGATCCCGGTGTCTAATTTCCCCCTTCCATTCTCCCCATTATGGTTTATTATTGAATTCTTTATATATTTACGATTCTTTCCTTATTGATATGTGTAGGTTTATGTTTTTTGTTTCATATTTTGTGATGACTTCTTTTTAACTTGTTAGCCACACTGAACTCGAAATTGTACAGAAAAATGTGACATATACATGTCAGAAATAAAAGTGCTAGTGCTCTGTGGATGTATAAGCATGATAGAGCATAAATGCAGGCACCCTGTTATTGAATAAGATGTGTGCGAGCCATTAACAAGCAATAATTGGATGCTAACAACCAATTATTGATGTTAATTGGTGCAATTGAGATTTGCACATGCATCTGGTTGCACGCTATTCAATAACATTGGGTGCCCAAATCCCATAGCAACCTAAAAGGGGGTATCGCCATGGGAGGGGCATGGTTGGGTCAGGGGCATTCTAAAAAGTTGAGCACAGAATTTGGGGAATCCACACCCAACTCGCAAAGGATTTACACCAAGTTTCAGCTAGCGTAAATCTGACACCCAGTGTTGGGCATGGGAATTGGCCTAAGTGCTATTATATAAAAGGACGTGTGTCGATCTTTTCCGGTGCTGATTTTTGAGCACCATTTATAAAATTCCCCCCTAAAGGTATAGCTTATCCATATACCCCCGGATTCTATATAGCGTGACCTAAGTTGCACATGCAAATCCAGTTGTGTTCTAGATTTGCGCGCACAACTTAATTAACAAGTCAATCAGTGCTGATAATTGCCACTTAAACAATTTATTGACACTAAGAGGGGCGCCCATCTCTAAGGACGTCCCGGCGAATGGGTGGGGCATCCCGTATTATCGAAACAAGATGGGCGTCCATCTATCGTTTCGATAATATGGTCGGGGACGCCCAAATCTCAACATTTAGGTCGATCTTAGCGATGGTCGACCTAAATGTTGAGATGGTCGTTCTTAGAGATGGGTGTCCTTGGTTTTCGCTGATAATGGAAACCAAGGACGCCCATCTCAAAAATGACCAAATCCAAGGCATTTGGTCATGGGAGGAGCCAGCATTAATAGTGCATTGGTCCCCCTCACATGCCAGGGCACCAACCGGGCACCCTAGGGGGCACTGCAGTGGACTTCAGAAATTGCTCCCAGGTGCATAGCTCACTTACCTTGTGTGCTGAGCCCCCTAAAACCCACTCCCCACAACTGTACACCACTACCATAGCCCTTAGGGATGAAGGGGGGCACCTACATGTGGGTACAGTGGGTTTCAGGTGGGTTTTGGAGGGCTCACATTTACCACCACAAGTGTAACAGGTGGGGGAGATGGGCCTGGGTCTGCCTGTCTGAAGTGCACTGCACCCACTAAAAACTGCTCCAGGGACCTGCATACTGCCGTGATGGAGCTGGGTATGACATTTGAGGCTGGCAAAAATGTTTTTTTTTAATTTTTTTTTTGGGTGGGAGGGGGTTGGTGACCACTGGGGGACTAAGGGGAGGTCATCCCTAATTCCCTCCGGTGGTCACCTGGTCAGTTCAGGCACCTTTTCGAGCCTTGGTCATGGAAAAAAAGGGACCAAGTAAAGTCGGCCAAATGCTCGTCAGGGACGCCCTTCTTTTTTCCATTATTGGCCGCGGATTCCCATCTCTTAAGCACGCCCCCGACCCGCCTTCGCTACGCTGCCGACATGCTCCCATGAACTTTGGCCGTCCCCACGACGGAAAGCAGTTGAGGACGCCTGAAATCGGCTTTCGATTATGCCGATTTGGGTGACCCTGAGAGAAGGACGCCCATCTCCCGATTTGTGTCGAAAAAAGGGCGCCCTTCTCTTTCGATGATGCTTCTGTAATTGGCATAAATTAGAATTTATGCGCACAACTGTCTAAGCGTATTCTGTAACGTGATGCACGCAAATTCTAAGTTGCATAGTTGAAAAGGGGGTGTGGCCATGGGTGGGTCATGCGCATTTCTATATCTATGTGTATTGTTATAGAATACACCCAGTCTGTGCGTAATTTAGGTGTCAGCATTGCTTACTTTATTTATTTTTTGTCTATTAGATTGTAAGCTCTTTGAGCAGGGACTGTCTTTCTTCTATGTTTGTGCAGCGCTGCGTACGCCTTGTAGCGCTATAGAAATGCTAAATAGTAGTAGTAGTAGTCTCTTGTAACCAGAGCTAATAGTGTGATGTCATAATGCCTCAATCCACCAATAAGAGCCAACCTCATCAGTGATGTCACAATGGCTTGATTGTCCTATACTTGGCTCACTTTTATTACATAGCTCTTTGAGCAGGGACTGTCTTTCTTCTATGTTTGTGCAGCGCTGCGTATGCCTTGCAGCGCTATAGAAATGCTAAATAGTAGTAGTAGTAGTAGTAGTAGTAGTAGTAATACCAAGTTTTACTTGTCATAACTGCCTGCAACTAACTTTAGTCATGTGGATGGGCACTCAGCGTATTCTATAAACCACATGGAAATTTAAGCTTATTCTACAAAGTACACCTAAATTTAGGGGTACTTTATAGAATGCAACCATACATATTTTGTTTCGGCGCCAATTTTTTTTGGGCATAGGTATAGAATCTAGTCTGTAGTGGTTGAATATCATTGCTATCTGGATAGTTTCTCAGCCCTATCCATCCTGCAGCCTTTCATTATACAGAGAGTGTTGGGCCGGTTATCAGGATTTTCAACTCTACACTATTTGCATTGTAGCTGAAAATTATAGTGGAGTTATACATTCAGCGGCTGAAGGTGAACATTTAATTCCATTTGAATATCAGCTGCATTAGTTTTACCATACAGATCAAGAAAATGCTTCTGTACTAAAAAAAAAAAAAGCAGGACAACACATATTGTTAAAAGCTTTGAAAATAATTTATGTGAGTAACGGCAAATACGATTTCTGCATGTATATTGGCTGTCTGAATTGCCCTTCCTTTTCTTGTGGGTAATTTTATAACATTTTTTTTCTGTATGTAAGACTTGCTTTAAACACAGAAAAGGGCTTTAAAATTATGTGATCAAATAAACATGACTAATGCATGCTATTTTCCATGGGAAAAGTACTAATTTGATGAGCAAATTTAAGTATTCCAACACTTTCTCTTTGAAAATTGATGCTAAAACCATGGGTAAAAAATACCAGCAGATTAAAATATTCCTCCAATAAATAAGATTTTCTTCCTTCCTGCTATTAAAAATCAAGATGGGATTCCTGTTGGCCTAGATCAAGAAAAAGCTGAGGATTTGAAAGATATTTCATTGATCCTGGAGGACTCACTGACTGAGGTAACAAACAGAGCTACCCTTCTAATTTCTTTTGTATTTGAACAAGACTTTAATGCACTTTTAAAGTTATACTTCAAAAATATTCAGCAAAAGTTTTATGGACAGAAATTATGGATTTTCCCGGACGTAACAAATATAACACAGGAAAGAAGCAAACAGTTTTTGGAAATGAGAGAGGAAACGAGGCCATTGGGTGCAACTTTTTTGCTAGCGTACCCATGCAAGTGTATTGTAAAATATTTAGGCATAAAATATGTGGTTTTTGTACCAAATCAATTAAGAGAGTTCATAAACCTGAAAAGATTGTCAAGACATGATACCAGTATAATTATAAATGAAGATAGTGGACGTTAGGGCTTTAAGCCTTTCCTTTATATTTTATCTCTTATTTAGATTCCCTGAATCTTTGTATATCTCCGCCCCTCTGCTTTATATTGTGGTCTAAGGTAGACATATTGTGAGTTAATTTGGATTTTTGACTTTTCTTTATAGGAAGTACATCTGTACTATATGTCTCACATATATGTCTAATGTTGCTTGTAACAAGATTAATGCTTGTGAAGTTTAAAAATTGCATAAATAAAAAAAACAGCAGATTTTGCTGTAATGCAGCTTGAATATTGTTTTATTTTTTTGTTACATTTGTACCCCGCGCATTCCCACTCATGGCAGGCTCAATGCGGCTTACATGGGGCAATGGAGGGTTAAGTGACTTGCCCAGAGTCACAAGGAGCTGCCTGTGCCTGAAGTGGGAATCAAACTCAGTTCCTCAGTTCCCCAGGACCAAAGTCCACCACCCTAACCACTAGACCACTCCTCCACTGTTGCTACTATTTGAGATTCTACATGGAATGTTGCTATTCCACTAGCAACATTCCATGTAGAAGTCGGCCCTTGCAGATCACCAATGTGGCCGCGCAGGCTTCTGCTTCTGTGAGTCTGACGTTCTGCACGTACGTGCAGGACGTCAGACTCACAAACAGAAGCCTGCGCAGCCTTCTACATGGAATGTTGCTAGTGGAATAGCAACATTCCATGTAGAATCTCCAATAATATCTATTTTATTTTTGCTACATTTGTACCCTGCGCTTTCCCACTCATGGCAGGCTCAATGTGGCTTACATGGGACAATGGAGGGTTAAGTGACTTGCCCAGAGTCACAAGGAGCTGCCTGTGCCTGAAGTGGGAATCGAACTCAGTTCCTCAGTTCCCCAGGACCAAAGTCCACCACCCTAACCACTAGGCCACTCCTCCACTGTTGCTTCTATTGGAGATTCTACATGGAATGTTGCTACTATTGAGATTCTGTTGGTACTATTTGAGATTCTACATGGAAAGTTGCTATTCCACTAGCAACATTCCATGTAGAAGTCAGCCCTTGCAGATCACCAATGTGGCCGCGCAGGCTTCTGCTTCTGTGAGTCTGACGTCCTGCGCAGCCTTCTACATGGAATGTTGCTAGTGGAATAGCAACATTCCATGTAGAATCTCCAATAGTAGCAACATTCCATGTAGAATCTCCAATTGTAGCAACATTCCATGTAGAATCTCCAATAGTATCTATTTTATTTTTGTTACATTTGTACCCCGCGCTTTCCCACTCTTGGCAGGCTCAATGTGGCTTACATGGGGCAATGGAGGGTTAAGTAACTTGCCCAGAGTCACAAGGAGCTGCCTGTGCCTGAAATGGGAATTGAACTCAGTTCCTCAGTTCCCCAGGACCAAAGTCCACCACCCTAACCACTAGGCCACTAGGCCATTTATTTATACATTTTTTACATGCTCAATTGAAATAATATTTCAGCTGCCAGCAATAGAGCATGACCACTTGAAAGATATTATTCTGTATCCGAGACAGTTTTAGTAGTCTTCCTCTTTAGTAGCTGAGCAAACAAGATTGTCTGTTTAGCTCGCATCCAATACCCTTCCCTTCCCATGTCCAAATCACTAAGCAGTTACCTGCACATTTGGCCTTCTAGATCCTCCTGCATATTCTTCCAGACAGATCCAGCTCTGTTTCCATAGGACTTCTTTTTATTTCTGTAACAGCAGCTTGCCAGGCTGACCCAGTTGATGCTTTGTTTCATAATCACAGCCTATGCGCAAGCCCTGTGATTGTCTATGTTAAATAGATTAAATACCTACTAATTTTATTAAGTTCTTCACCACACAATACCTTTCAAGCCAATTTTGTTTCTCCATACTGTTCTTGGGATGATATCCAACCAGAGGGGGAGATATAGTGGACGGGGTGGGGGAACAGGGGGAATAAAGAGAGAGAAGGACTCAAAGGAAAGAGGATGGGGGGGGGGGGTGCTGGATCTGGAGGACAGGCAGGGGTTGGGAAAGAGAGAGAGAGGGGGCAGAGATGGTGGGGAAGGGGAGAGGCAGAGGGGAGAGAGAGAGGGAGAGATGCAAGACTGGTGCAGGGAGGGGAAGAAAGATCATTGGGGAGGGGTGCAGAAGGAAGGGGTGGGGTGAAGTTGGACATGAAGAGGCCAAGGACACAGACAAGAGATACTGGGCTTGGTGGGAGCATAGGGACAGGAGCACAGATGGGGGTGCTGGACAGAGTAAAATAGGGACACTGAGGAGAGCTGCTAAATATGGAGAGAGGATTAATGCTTGATCAAACTGCCAGAACAGGGCATTGAGAAATCAACTTCTCCATTGTTGCTACAGCTTGTTTCATGTTACTCACTGTATAAGGAAATGCTTGATAAGTGAGGAGATAAACTGGCCAAGCTTCACCAATTAAGAAGCCTTAGGGGAGTGCAGAGCTTTTCATGTCATCAGATCAGACCATAAATCCAAGTTAAGGATGAAAAAAATAACATATGTAGCTGTAAGGGGAGAGGAGTTGCAAGGTTAAGCAGCTAACAGCATATCCTTTGACAGCTCTCTCTACATTTTCAAACAGATATTTATTTAATGGAAATAATACACTATGGATGTATCAGACAGTTTTTTTGTGCTGCCAACAAATGGACAGTCAATTGAGATAAAAGTAGGGGAATCCTTGAGTAAGAATGACTTCCTGGAGTGGAGGAGTGGCCTAAAGGTTCAATTTCCACTGCAGCTCCTTGAGACCCTGGGCAAGTCACTTAAATCTCCATTGCCTCAGGTACAAAACCCAAGACTGTGAGCCCTCTAGGGACAGAGACAGTACCTGCTTATAATGTGAGACTGTCCTCCGTTTTGAACTTGATGGTTAAGCGGATTATAAATGCCAGAATTAACTTAAAATGAGCTGTTTTAATAAAATATATAGGAACATCATCGCCCAACCCTGCTCTACTCAAACTAAATCCCCTGGGAATGGGTAAAAGTTATGTGGATAATAAGTACCTGCTGTCTTGGCACTGCACCTACTTATAAGAACATAAGCATCGCCGTACTGGGGCAGATAAACGGTTTATCAAGCCCAGTGTCCTGTTTCCAACAGGGGCCAGTCCAGGTCTAAGTACCTGTCAAGATCCCAAAAGAGTAAAACAGATTTGATGCTGCTTATCCCAGGAATAAGCAGTGGATTTTTCCAACTCCATTTTAATAATGGCTTATGAACTTTTCTTTTAGGAACTTGTCCAAACCTTTTTAAAAAGCAAAAAAGGGGTGGGAACAGTGGCGTTCCTAGGGTGGCTGACACTCGGTGCGGATCGCAGATGCGACACCTCCTCCCGGGTGCATTTTTACCTGCTGGGAGGGTGCCACATGCCTGTCGGCTTCGCTTGTTCCCTGCTCCCTCTGCCCCGGAACAGGAAATAACTTGTTCCGGGGCAGAAGGAGCAGGGAACGAGCGTTGCTGACAGATGTGCGGCACCCCCCAAGCGGCGTGCACCCAGGGTGGACCGCACCCACCGCCCCCCTTGGTACGCCACTGGGTGGGAATGACCAAATAAGTGGGCAGGTGATCCAAATAAAAAGTTCTTTATTATGAAACAACAGGTGATGCTAATTAAATCTCTTTGAAGGCATAAATAAACATGTGAATAAAGGTAAGCCGGGTGATGTAGTGTATCTGGATTTTCAGAAAGCTTTTAACAAAGTTCCTCATGAGACTCCTGAGAAAATTAAAAAGTCATGGGATAGGAGGCAATATCCTTCTGTTGATTAGGAATTGGTTATTGGACAGAAAATAGAGGGTAGGGTTAAATGACCATTTTTCTCAATGGAGTAGGGTGAATAGTGGAGTGCCACAGGGATCTGTATAGGGACCGGTGCTATTTAACATATTTATAAACTAGTAAACAAAGGCCCGTTTCTGAGCGCAATGAAACGGGCTCTAGCAAGGGTTTCATGGCTGCATGGCTCGTCGCGGTTTTACCTGGTTCGTGGCGTGCACCGCTGCTGTTTCTGTTGTAGTTCTATGTGGGTGGCGGTTTTCGTGCCCCACCCTCGACATCATCGCGTTTTGATGCGAGGGCAGAGCAGAGCTACTGTGTGGAAATCCGGAGTTTGTGGCCTGAGTAGATCGTTGGAGGTGAGAATCTGCTCCGCCCTCAACGTCATAACGTTTGACGCGAGGGCGGGGCCCACAGACTGTGATTTTCGTGGCTTCAGAGCTTCGAACATACGAACTGGCTTCAGTGACATCAGCAGACAATAGAACGTTGAGGGTGAGTTTTATATATTTAGATGATCTGGAAATCGGAACGACAAGCGAGGTGATTAAATTTGCAGATTACTCAAAACACATGCGGATTGAGAAAATTTGCAGGAAGACCTTAGGAAACTGGAAGACTGGGCATCCAAACTGCAGATGAAATTTAATATGATTAGTGTAGCAAATAATCTGAGACTAAAAGGACCTGAGGGACTTGGAGAGGATGGGGAATGCACTTTTGAAAGGTAAATGTGATATTTTTGTGACTAAATTGCTTGGCTGTGTTTGTAAGCAATTTAGTTATAGGGAGGGAGAATCAGAGGAGGAGGTGAGTCAGCAAAAGACTTAGACACTGTGACAAAATAAACTAACAATTATGTTGTAGAGTCAAGTTATGACAGGTACAGCAACAAGGAGCTGAAAAGGGCGATTACCTAGACCACTGTTTCTCGACCTCATCTTCGGGGCACTCTCATCCAGTCAGATTTTCAGGATATCCATAATGAATATGCATGAGAGAGATTTCCATGCACTGCTTCCTTGGTATACAAATCTATCTCATGCATATTCATTGTGGATAGCATGAAAACCTGACTGGAAGGGTGTGCCGTGAGGACTAGGTTGAGAAGTGCTGACCTAGATGGAACATGAGATGACACTACCATTATTTAAAGTCAGGATGGAACCTGTCTAGAATACAGAGTAAGAATGTAACAGAAGCATAGCAGGACACCCAGATCTCTTCCTATGTTCACAAAGTAAAAGATTTTTGAGTCCCTGTTTCTAATATAACCCTTCCTGCAGTGTGAGGTACTGGAGGTTGAGGGGAGGGAGTGAAAGAAGGGAAACAGATGCCCAATTACTTGGATGGCTGAACTGAGGGGATGTGGTGTGGAGAGAAACATGGAGTGAGGGAGGGGGGGACAGAGAGATGCTAGGATGGGGTGAGTAGAGAGAAAAGAGGGAATAATTGGAGGGATGCCAGTCCTAAAGATGGAGAAAGAGATGCTGGTTTGCAGGGAGGAGTGTAGGAGAGAAAGCGAGAGATGTCACTGGAATGGGAGTGCAGGAGAAAGGGAAGAGAGGGGGAGACTGGACATGAGGAGGGACAGAGATACAGAGGCATAATGATGGACACAGGGGGATAGGGACAAAGAAGGCAGGTGAAAAACAAAGATAGGGACAGGGACACAGAAAGGGGTGCAGAGAGAATGGCGGTAGACATGATAGACAAGACAGATAAGGGTGCAGAGGGAAAGAATTTAGACATGGAGAGAAAAGAAATGTCAAATGGACTGGAGCCCCTTGAAAGAGCAGTGGGGCAGCAAAGCTAATGGATGGGACTTGGGAGGGGGTTAGGGGAATAGAGTAGAAGATGACTGGTACTTGTGGGCAGATGATCGAAAGCCCTGTGCTGTTCCAAACAGCGCTCTTAAAATAGTGCTGGAACAGAGCGGGGCTATACTGTCCCTATGATAAGCGATAATAGCATGCAAATTTATATGCGCTATTAGCTCTGATCATAGGGGTGCTTCTCTGATCATAGGGTTACTTCTGTGGGAGAATTGTGCCTGGGCATACGCACAAAAGGGCCCAGTTCAGTCCTCATCCCCACTCACCCCTCCCTAACTCCCACCCACCCTTAGCTCAACTCTTCTCTTATAGTCAACTATTCTAATTAAGACAACAAGAGGGGAATTTTCAATTTTCATTAGAGTTTTAATTACATTTAATTAGTTTCTAAGAAGCAAACCCTAAATAAATTACAGATTATACCATATAATCTTAAGGCTCTTTATATTCATCTGATATCCCTAGTACCTTAGGAAGTTTTAATTAAACAACTCTATAATACTAAGATGCAGATAGTAGTCCAGCAGTGAGAGGGGTGCTATACAGTCTTTTGCATTGAGTGTCGCATATCATTATCTCCCATTTGGTGAGTGGTAATATGTGTGGGCTCAATGCAAAGAGCTCCTAGCTCTCAGAGAACGAGTCCGTTCTCTTGAGGTTAGAATAGCAGACTTGGAGGAGCTGAGGGAGACAGAAAGGTACATAGAGGAGGCCTACAGGGACGTTGTAGAGAAGTCCCACCTCCAATCTGGCAGCCCCTGTGCTGCCTTGGAGGAGGGAGGCCTTCTAAAAGGAGAGCATGACCCTGGTGCAGCTGGAAGTAATCCTGTAGAAAGGACCAGCACACCAGGGAATGCAATATCCTCTCGCACCGAGGATGTGTCTCCAGGAGCTACTGCCCAGGTGGGAAGGGTTAGGACGGCTTTTGGAGTTGGTGATTTGATTGTTAGGCATGTAGATAGCTGGGTGGCTGATGGACATGAGCATCGCCTGGTGACTTGCCTACCTGGTACGGAGGTGGTGGACCTCATGCGTCACCTAGATAGGATTTTAGGTAGTTCTGGGGAGGAGCCAGCTGTCTTGGTACATGTGGGTACCAATCATATAGGAAAATGTGGGAGAGAGGTTCTGGAAGCCAAATTTAGGCTCTTAGGTAGAAAGCTCAAATCCAGAACCTCTAGGGTAGCATTTTCTAAAGTGCTACCCGTTTCACTTGCAGGGCCCAAGAGACTGGCAGAGCTCCGGAGACTCAATGCATGGATGAGATGATGGTGCAGAGAAGAGGGTTTTATATTTGTTAGGAACGGGGCAACATTCTGGGGAAGGGGGGGGGAGCCTATTCTGAAAGGATGGGCTCCACCTTAACCAGGGTGGGACCAGGCTGCCGGCATCGACATTTGAAAAGGAGGTAGAGCAGTTTTTAAACTAGAGACTGGGGGAAGGCCGACAGTCGCTCAAAAGCGCATGGTTCGGAATAAGGTATCTTTCAAAGATATCATCAAAATAGGAAAGATAGGGTATCCCGATAGTGAGGTTGCAAAAGAGACCATAGTAGATCAGGAGTCCTTAAAAATTGTCACGGTTGTGCCCCTGTTTCATTCTCTCACTCATCTGGTGGTTGCAATGGACTGTCTGTTTGCTGTTTCCCATGTTCCAGAAGTCATGCTGGTCCGGTCCGGATCTTCCAGCCTTCCAGACTGTCTTGGGATTTTTGGAACTTAGCAGCACCCTTACCTGGTGAACTCCCTTGTATGTTGCCTTTATTAAGCACCTGGGAACTTTCAGGCTTTGCCTTGGCAACAGAGGTCTTCAGTTGTGTTCTTTTTTTTTTATTATTATTTTATTTATCAATTTTCAAAATATACATTTACATATAATAAATGTAGGAAATACAGGAAATTATATATGACAAATCCTTGTCCATTAAAAGAAAAAACAAATATGTAATGATATTGTTACTTAGTCCACATTATATTGATCAAGACACAAGGCAATTTTTTGTGGAAAATCTTTAAACAAACAATTGTGAGGGTAGAGTCCATTCCCTACCAGCGGTTTCAGCTTCCTACCGGAGCATCCATAACCAATTCACCACCACTTTCTCTGGCAATTATAAATTGTCTCAATTTTTCTGGTTCAAAGAATACAAAATATACATTTTCCAAGGAAATAATACATCTACAGGCAAATTTCAACTTGTATGTACCGCCCAGAGAGAGAACCCGGGACCGAAGTCCCAGAAATTCTCTTCTCCTTCTTTGAGTAGATTTACTAAGATCTGGAAAAATTTGTATCTTCGAACCCAGAAATTGGGCTAAGATAAATTTAAAGTATAGTCTGAAAACATGATTCCTATCGGATTCAAAAGCAAAGGAAGCAAGAAGAGTTGTGCATTCCGTAATTGTTTCTAAGGAAGATTCCAAGAATTGTGTCAAGTTTAAGTCAGAAGCTGCGGCTTGAGTAGTTTTAATTCCTGTAATATAGTAAGCCTTTATAATTGGAGGTAAAGCTTCTTTAGGAATTTGAAGTATTTCGAGGAAATATTTTCTCAACATCTCCAAAGGTGATATCAAAGGAGACTTCAGAAAATTCAAAAATCTCAGGCTATTACGCCTGAGTTGATTGTCCATAAATTCAAGTTTCCTTTGAGTCAGTTCTTTCCCTGTTACTATATTACTTACAACTGTCTGTAGCTTTTTAATTTCAAGCAAGTTCAACTCACATTTTTCCTCCTGCTGCTTGACTTTCGCTTCCAGGGTTTGATAAGATGTTTTTAAATCCTTTAGTTCAGATTTGAAGGAATTGGTTGTCTGAAGTAGCGACGAATTAAGGGTCTGGATTGCATCCCAGAGGGTCTCAAGAGTAACGACTGCCGGTCTAGGCCTCCCGTCGAGTCCGATCTGCGGAGCCTCCTGGATAGGGGAGGGCGAAGGATCAGTACGTCCCGCCCTACGACCTGATGTCATTCCTTCCGGGGTCGAGTGCTCGACAGGGCCGCCGCTAACCTCCAAAGCCTCCGCTTGGGGTTCTCCCATCGCTCCCGATTCTCCGCTTGGTCTCGGCGGGGCAGTCTGGTGTGGCGGACTTAAAGACGCCGCCTCCGTGCTAAGATCCCCTAGCTGGTCTGGGGATCCAACCAGGGCAGGGACCTGGGCTCCTGAAGCTTGGAGGCCAAAACTTTCCAGGGTCGGCTGCCGGAGCGTTAAAGAACCGCCAGGGCCAGCAGCGGCTTTTGCCCCGACTTTCCCCTTTCTTTTCACCATATTTTAGGTGAAGGAAAGCTAACACTACTGGAGCAGAGTCTGGTGTTCGGGAGACTGCAAGCTACGCTCCCTCACACGGACGCCATCTTGATCCTCACCTCCTGTGTTTATGTGTGTCTTCAGTTGTGTTCTTGTCCTTGTTGGTCTGTTGCAGTTCCTGCCCTGAAAGCTTGCTTTGCCTGTTTTTGACCCTGCTGGTTTCCTGGTTTATTCTACGGTGTGCTGCCTGCCCAAGACTTTGCTTGTTTCCTGGTTTATTCTACTGTCTGCTGCCTGCCCAAGACTCTGTTTGATTCATGGACTATTCTCCTGCTTCTGCTTAGAGCTCCTGTTCCAGTCCAGCTGCTCCAATCCGGCCTGTGCCTGTCTGTGGTCTGCCTTGCCTCCTGTTTGGGTGATTTGCCTGCCGCTGCCGCTTCTCGGCAGTGGCCCAAGGGCTCACTTTTCCTCACCAGCATGACAAAAATAAAAATCAGACAAAAGATTGCAAATTAACACTGTCAAGTGCTGAGCATGATGTAAATAGGAACAACAAACATAGTGTGAAATGTCTATATGCGAATGCCAGAAGCCTAAGAAATAAGATGCGAAAGTTAGAATATATTGCACTAAAAGATATAATAGGCATCTCTGAGACCTGGTGGAAGGAGGATAACCAGTGGGACACTGTCATTCTAGGGTACAAATTATATCGTAGTGATAGGGTGGATCGAATTGGTGGAGGGGTAGCATTGTATGTTAAGGACAGCCTTAAATCAAATAGATTGAAAATTCTGCAGGAAACAAAACACATCTTGGAATCCCTGTGGATTGAAATTCCATGGGTAAAGGGTAAAAGAATAGTGATAGGAGTGTACTACCATCCGCCTGGCCAGGATGAACAGACAGATGTAGAAATGTTATCGGAAATTAGGGAGGATAACAAACTGGGCAGCACGATAATAAGTGGGTGATTTCAATTACCCTGATATTGACTGGGTAAATGTATCATCAGGGCATGCTAGGGAGGTTAAATTCCTTGACGAAATCAAGAACTGCTTTATGGAGCAGCTGGTACAGGAGCCGACGAGCGAAGGAAAACTTCTAGACCTAGTCCTTAGCGGAGGGAATAATCTGGTGTGGGAGGTAATGGTGATGGGCCACTTGGTAACAGTGATCATAATATGGTCAGATTTGATATTAGCTTTGGAGTAAGTATACACAGGAAATCCAATACATTAGTGTTTAACTTTAAAAGGAGACTATGATAAAATGAGAAGAATGGTGAAATAAAAACTTAGAGCAGCTGCTAGGGCCAAAAATTTACATCAGGTGTGGATGCTGTTCAAAAACACCATCCCGGAAGCCCAGGCCAAATATATTCCGTGTATTAAAAAAGGAGGACGGAAGACCAAACGATAGCCGGCATGGTTAAAAAGTGAGATGAAGGAAGCTATTAGAGCTAAAAGAAAATCCTTCCAAAAATGGAAGAAGGAACTGACTGAAAGTAATAAGAAACAGCATAAGGAATGTGTATTATGAACCATTGACAGTGATTTGGTTCAGGGCTCAAATCCTCCTTTAAAATGACAGGCCCTAGGTTTGTGTGACACTGGCTTGACCTTCAGTACAATACCAATGCACATGATCTGTTGAGACACCTTGGTACAAGCCAGAATGAGGAACAGGCGTAGGTGGAAAGATAGATTAACATGGTGCAGCAACATGGTGGTCACAGATGTTCTGCAGTTGCAGATCCAGATAACTCCAGAGGAAGGTGGCTTTGTATTCTTAGAAGAACCAGCATTATTATTAGCATTTCTAGGTAAGGATTATTTTTAGCCCTTCTGAGTAATAACCAACTTATTATAATATATCCAATAAGTGCTAACCACAATATTTTCATAGCCAATAAGTGTGATTATTGTCGTATTCCTATGAATAATTTGTTGACATAATGAAGGTATAAAAATGATTGTATTTCCTACTTCTGGGGAGATCTAGGTAGCAAATACTTCTGTACAGCAACTGCTCTCCCCAAAGCAATTAACAATTGTACCTATATTTGGTAAGTTACTAATAAAACAAATTGATTGCTTTCTCAACTGCATGTAGCCTTGGGTGATTTATTTCCACAAATTACGGGTGGCTGGCCCATTGGTATTTGGGGAGAGGAATAAATTCACCCCAAAATTCAGGAATGTCAAGTCAAATGCAAAGCGCTGATAAGTAAGGCAAAGATGGACTTTGAAAAAAAGATTGCGCTGGAGGCAAAAACACATAGTAAATTTTTTTTTTAGGTATATTAAAAGCAAGAAGCAGGCGAAAGAATCAGTTGGACCGCTATGACTGAGGGGTAAAAGGGGTAATCGGGGAAGACAAATCCATAGAGGAGAGATTAAATGAATTGTTTACTTCGGTCTTCACCGAGGAAGATTTGGGAGGGATACCGGTGTCAGAAATGATATTGAAAGCTGGCGAGTCGGAGAAACTGAATGAAATTTCTATAAACCTAGAGGATGTAATGGGGCAATTTGACAAACTGAAGAGTAGCAAATCTCCTGGACCCGATGGTATTCATCCCAGAGTACTGATAGAATTGAAAAATTAACTTACGGAACTATTGTTAGTAATATGTAATTTATCTTTAAAATCGAGTGTGATACCAGAAGATTGGAGGGTGGCCAGTGTGACGCTGATATTTAAAAAAAGGTTCCAGAGGGGATCCTGGAAATTATAGACCAGTGAGCCCGACGTCTGTGCTGGGTAAAATGGTAGAGACTATTATAAAGAACAAAATTACATAGCATATTCAAAAGTATGAATTAATGAGACAAAGCCAACATGGATTTAGTGAAGGGAAATCTTTCCTCACCAATCTATTACAATTCTTTGAAGGGGTGAACAAACCTGTGGATAAAGGTGAGCCGGTTGATATTGTGTATCTGGATTTTCAAAAAGGCATTTGACAAAGTACATCATGAAAGACTGCTGAAGAAATTAGAGAGTCATTGGGATAGGAGGTAGAGTTGTATTGTGGATTAAAAACTGGTTAAAAGATAGAAAACTGAGAGTAGGGTTAAATGGTCAGTATTCTCAATGGAGAAGGGTAGATAATGGGGCTCCCCAAGGGTCTGTGCTGGGACCGCTGCTTTTAACATATTTAGTGAGGTAATTAAATTTCCTGATGACACAAAGCTATTCAAAGTTGTTAAACTGCAACAGAAGCTTACAAGACTAGGCGACTAGGCATCCAGATGCAGATAACATATAATGTGAGCAAGTGCAAAGTGATGAATGTGGGAAAGAGGAACCTGAATTATAGCTACATAATGCAAGAATCCACGGTAGGAGTCGCCGACCAAGAAAGGGATCTCAGCATTGTCATTGATGATCAGTTGAAACCCTCTGCTCAGTGTGCTGCTGCGGCTAAGAAAGCAAATAGAATGTTAGGTATTATTAGGAAAGGAATGGAAAACAAAAACGAGGATGTTATAATGCCTTTGTTTCAGTCCATGGTGTGACCACATCTCGAACACTGTGTACAATTCTGGTCACCGCATCTCAAAAAAGATATAGTGGAATTAGAAAAGGTACAGAGAAGGGCGACAAAAATGATAAAGGGGATTGAATGACTTCCCTATGAGGAAAGGCTGAAGTGTCTAAGGCTCTTCAGCTTGGAGAAAAGACGGCTGAGGGGAGATATGATAGGGATCTATAAAATAATGAGTGGAGTGGAACAGGTAGACGTGAATCATTTGTTTAAGCTTTCCAAAAATACTAGGACTAGGGGGCATGCGATGAAGCTACAAAGTAGTAAATTTTAAATGAATCTGAGAAAAAGTTTCTTCATTCAATGTAGAGAGGTGTGGTAGCCGTGTTAGTCCACTGTTAAAGGTTATCAATAGAAATCAAACAAAATAAAACATGGAAAAGAAAATAAGATGATACCTTTTTTATTGGACATAATACATTTCTTGATTAGCTTTTGAAGGTTGCCCTTCTTGCCCTTTTTCCGATCTGAGGAAGAAGGGCAACCTTCGAAAGCTAATCAAGAAATGTATTAAGTTATGTCCAATAAAAAAGGTATCATCTTATTTTCTTTTCACTCAATTTATAATTAAACTCTGGAATTCATTGCCAGAGAATGTGGTAAAGGCGGTTAGCTTAGTGAAGTTTAAAAAAGGTTTGGACAGCTTCCTAAAGCAAAAGTCCATAGACTATTATTAAAATGACTTGGGGAAAATCCACTGCTTATTTATGGGATAAGCAGCATAAAATGTATTTAACTTTTTGGGGGATATTGCCAGGTATTTGTGACCTGGATTAGCCACTGTTGGAAACAGGATGCTGGACTTGATGGACCTTTGGTCTGTCCCAGTGTGGAAATACTTATGTACTTAAGTTGTTTTACAGGTCCGGGCTGTCAAAAACATGGATCTGTCAGTCAAACATCAGAAGAGGTTTGACAGGTCCTGGATTTTCTCCCGGACCTGTCAACCTAAGCCCGCCCCCCCCCCCCAACACAAGATCTGGAGGACCTGTGGACCTCTAGGCCTCCCACCCCCAAAGCACAAAAATCCTGGTGGTCCAATGGGACCACTAGCTTCCCCCCTCCCAACCCCCCTACTGAACAAAAACGCCCTGGGGGTCCAGTGGGACTGCTAGCTTCCACCCCACCCCCACAAACAAAAACACTCTGGTGGTCCAGTGGGACTGCTATCTATCCACCCCCCCTCCCCCGGCAGCCTGCCTCATGGGTTAAGCCCTGCCCAGCGCATACCAGGATGCACCAGGCAGGGTGGGACGCTGCCATTTTGGGAAGGCGCCCGAAGAGGGAGTGTTAATCCCTCCCTCTACCATGACCAGGAGGTAAGCTGCCGGAAGGGGGGGGCGGATAGATAGTGGTCCCATTGGACCACCAGGGCATTTTTGTTCAGTGGGAGGGGGAAGCTAGCAGTCCCACTGGACCACCAGGGCGTTTTTGTTGGTGGGAGGGGGGAAGCCAGAGGTCCCACTGGACTGCCAGGGTTTTTGTGCTTTGGGGGTGGGGGGCAGATCTTGTGTTTGGGGGGGGGGGGCGAGCTTAGTTTTGATAGGTCTTGTGTTTTGGGGGATGGGATTTTCTCCCAGACCTGTCAAACCTCTTCAGTGGGTCTCCTTCATTCCTCCCTCCTAGCAAACCCTAACGCCAGCTCCTAGCTGGCTTAAGGTGTGCAGCGGTAGCAGCGCCCTTGTTTGGTGCGCTGCCTGCTGATCATGAGGGATGAATGCGGGAGACCCTTGTTTGCATGCATTTGCATGCAATTAGCATTCAGAGCCGGCAAGCACGTTATTGCATGCTCTCACTGGCTCTGATCATCGGGTGGGCGCAAACACAGGCGCTAGTAAGGTGCTATTGGCCTCCAATGCCCGTGTTTGCTTCTGATCCTCGGCCCATTGGTGATTGAGTGGGAGAATGTTGGGGACAGGGCAAGGAATTATGGTTGGGAGAGATGGAGAGGGAATTTCAAGGGCATGGTGAGGAACTGGCAATTAGTAGATATTATTAGGGATGTGTTGATAGGTTGGGAGAATGAGTGAGGGTGTGAAATGGAGTGTAAAAGAAAGGTCTCCACCTTTCTTTTACACTCCAGGAAGAGGTTCAGGCATAATATGAATGACCTGGAAGACTGGAGAGGGGATGCGAAGCATTGAAAAGGGATGGGGGTATTGGAGAGGGGTGTGAGAGGAAGGGGATGGACCTTTGAAAGGGTTGAGTGAGGATGGAAATAGGGTTAAAAAGATGGTGAAAGAGAGGCAACAGGAGATAGGGTAGAGGGTAAGAGACAGAAGAATAGCCTGAAGGCAAGGGATGGAAGAAGAGACAAGGATGGGCCTAGCACTGGTGAGGGTCGAGAGGCAGTGGAGGGAGGGCTGAGAGGATGAGTACAGAAGATGAAAATGGAGGACTAGGGAGTGGGTGAAAGATGGGGTAAGATAAGAGATTGGGGAAGGAGAAAGACAGGGAGGCAATGGGAGTACTAGAGAATGGATGAGAGGAAGATAGAAAAAGCCAGTAGGTAGATGAGAGATGAAAAGGAGGAGACTAAGGTGAAAGAAAGGGAGAATTAGGGCAAAGAATAGAAAACGGAGGAAAAATGTAAAAAGAAAGATTGGCACCAGACAGACGTAGTGAAGGAAAAGAAGAAGACAAAGAGAAAAAAAATGGAAAGTCAAACCTGAAAAATAATTTAGAAGACAGCCAAAAGGAAAGCGAAAAAGGGACTAGGACCAGTCTGATTAGAATTAAAAATGCCCAGACATGAAAGGTAGGAAAGAAAAATATTATCTAATACTTTTTAAGGATTGGTATGTGTCTGTTTTGGGAAATGTACATATTTTCTAGTTTTCTATTTTGTAGATCACAGGAGAAAATGCATTTCTGTTTCTCTTTTACCAGTATTGCCTGGTTATAGAATCTGGGTTTCTTGGATGGAAAGGGGGGGGGGGGGGGGGTGTCTCCATTTCACTTTTTGTCTGCATGTTTTTTGTGGTCCCATATTTTGTATCCAGTAAGGGTCTGTCCATGTTCTGCATGTGGAACCGAGGTGAAAGATTCTGCTAGCATGTAGTGTTTGTGTAGGAATTGCTAACAGTCCAGCTTGTACCAGCTGAACTCCCCCCCCCCCCCCCCTCTAATTGTCAGGCTGCTTTAGCCTTAGGATCCTGTGAGATGCAGTGGGTTTATTTTTATTGTTTAACTGTCTCTGCTTTTCCTTGTTTATATTGTAATTGAGATGTAAATCTCTTTGATGGCATTCCCCTAGGCAATTGATCAAATAAATGCAGCCTTGAAAAAAAAATGCAACCTTTCCCAGCAGTTATAGTTAAAATTTGTTATATTGCAATGCCTAACTTCCAGATCTTAGGCAGTTTACAGTGGCTAAAAAAATATCAGGAAAGGAACTACAATAAAATTTGATAGAAAAGAATATTAGTCATACCAAATGAACACACAAGCAAAGGGGGGGGGGGGGGGGGGGGAGGCCAGAAGGTTAAAGGGAGTAGGGATGGAGGTAGGTGAAGAAAAGGGATAGGATAAAGTCAAGCAGGGAGAAAAGTGGAGAGAAGGGGAGAATAGAAGAGGGAACCAACAGCAACAGACCTTCCTCAGATAAAACCTTATAGGGGATTAAACGCTTGAATAAATAGCCAAGCCTTTAGATTGGCTTTGAAACTTTTAAATGAGGGATCAGCATGGATATGTAGAGGAAGTAAATTCCAGAAAAATGGACTTGCAAAAAAGAAAGCATGCTGTCTAGTGGACTGTAATTAGGCAAATCTGAGAGCCAGTAATACCAAGTGATGATCATTTAAAGAGCAAAGTAGATGGTTTGGTGAATATGGGATGGTAAGTGAAGAGAGATACTGTAGAAGGCCAAAACTGTAAACTGAATGTGAGGGTTAGGAGCTTAAAAATAATACATTGGTGAACAGGTAGTAATGGAGAAGCATAGTAGGTATATTGGTGCTTTATGGTCCAGTGTAATATTTATATCATAGCATACCAATACCATCAAGAATCTTATATTCCGCATATTTTACAAGATTCTATGCAGATTACAAAAGAATTGGCCTCAAGAATAGAGAGAATTACAAAATAAAATTGAACATCATTAATAAACACACAAGATTTCAGTTTGAAAACAGACAGAAAGAAAAAGACCGCTCAACTTGCTTTTTATACTTAAATTAATTCCTTTCAGAGAGGGAAAGTTAAGCTTCATCTTGTGAATTGTTTGCACGGATGATAAATTACTTTGAAACCTCAGCGTTCTAATAAGTCCTTCTGAATTAGACCCAAAAAAAGACTTAAAGATCCAACAGCCCAGTTTAAAAATTACACACTATTTGACTGGTATCAAATAGCCAATAAAGGTGAAGCTCTATCAAACCTTCCTAACCCCAAAATAAGTCTAGCAGCCATGATCTGTAGAATATGCAGCTTTTTCTGAAGTTTAGATGATGTGGAGGGGCAGAGGGGCATTTTCAATATGATGTCTAAGTCTAATTTTGGACATTTTGCAAAAAAACATCCAAAATCTGAATAGGAAAGAAGGTCATTTAAAAAAAAAAAAGAAAAACGTCTACCTTTTTTTGCTGACAATATCGTTTTGAACAAAGGTTTTGCGATTTAGACGTTTTGTTTTTTGGTCCATTAAAAAAAAAAAAAAAAGATCCACATGCAAAATGCACAAAATCAAGCCATTGAGATGTAGAAGAAGCCTGCATTTTTAGTAAACTAGTCTCCAGACATCCCAGGAAAGCAATAGGGTACCCTAGGGGGCACTGCAGTGGACTTCATAAAACGCTCCCAGGTACACATCTCACCATTATTTTGTCAGCTAAGCCTCCCAAAACCCACTACCCCCAACAGTACACCACTACCATAGACCTTATGGGTGAAGGGGGCACCTATATGTGGGTACATTGGGTTTCTGGTGAGTTTTGGAGGGCTCCACAAGTGTAACAGGTAGGGGGAGGTAGAAGCCTGGGTCCACCTGTCTGCAGTGCACTGCACCCACCACTAGACTACTCCAGGGACCTGCATGCTGTTCTAATGGATCTGAGTATAATATCTGAGGCTGGCAAGTAATGTTTTAAATCACATTTTGGGGGGGATGGGAGGGGGTTAGTGACCACTGGGAGAGGGCATCCCTCTTTCTCTCTAGTGGTCATCTGGTTATTCAAGGCACATTTTTGTGCCTTATTTGTTATAAAAACAGGTTGAACTCAAAATGTCTTAGTTTTAGTCCTGGACGGTTTGGTTTTGTTCCATTATGGCTAAAAAATGTCGAAGTGTTAGGAACGCCCAGATCCCACCCTTAACACACCCCTGACATGCCCCCTTCTGATTTGAATGCACCTCTGACGGACTTCATAGAAAAACGTCTCAAAATTGGTTTTGAAAATACCAATTCGGACTTTTTGTGAGAAGAAAGAACCAGGCACACCCATTAAAGGGGGGCCGACCACAACCGGGCTGAAGGCCAGCAAAGACAGAAGTGTGGGGGAGGGTACAGGGAGGGCCTAGCTAGAGAGCAGAGGTAGTAGTGGGAGGGAAACAAGGGGTAGCAAGGGGAGGGGGCAGGAAAAAAGGGGAGGAGCAAGGGAGGAGGAGAGAGGAATTTGAACTGCACAGGAAGTCCTTTTGAATTTGGAAGCAGGAGAAGAGCAACCCTGGGCAGCAGCTCCTGAAATTTTTACAGGCACATGTTTTGTGTCTGCCCTGGGCAGAGCTTGTGCAGAGTACAGCCAAAGAAGCTCTTACAGCAGAGCACGATATTCCAGCAAATTGAGAACAAATTTTACGGTATGTAGACATTTAAAACTTTGTGCAAGGCATTTTAGCTTTCTCCTGCCGACCCCCATTTAGTTTTTCCAGGATGGCCGGCCATCTCGGGTTAGCTGCCTATCTCACGGCATTACGTGCACTAGGCTAGAGTCCCACATACGCTGCCCATGGCGCATGGCAGATGGGTTTGCCACAGCGCGGTTGCCATTTTTGGCCGGCCATGCAGTGCTCACAATCTGCAGTGCATAGCACGGCACTGAGGCACGACTAGGAAGACCTTGTGCACAGTACTGAACCGAGGCGCAAACTATCTCAGGGAGACGAAAACACCTTTAATGGTACGTCATTTTTGCTCTTCTCCTGCCTCAGCGGCACACCGCACGTTAAGATGCGGTGATGGCCGGCCACTAATAATTGGCCGACAGTTACGCACTATACAGCAACGGACCTTCGAGCCCCGTTGTGGCTGGCCACGCCGTGTTATCTAATTTGAAAAATAAATGCGGTATAAGCCGTCCATGCCATTACGGCGACGGACCTTAAGCCCCATTATGGCCGGCCACACCAGATTTTCGATGTAATGCGGCAAAAATGAGTGCAGTATAAATCGCTCATGCTGTATAAGCCGCCCAGGCCACGCAGAGCTATACAAGCCCCATTGTGGTCTGCCACGCCGTGTTATCTAATTCGGTAAAATTTAGTGCGGTATAAGTTGCCCATGTTGTATAAGCTGCCCATGTCATGCAGCACTACGGCCATGCTGTGTTTTCTACTCGGTCGACTACGCTTCATCCTAAACGTTACTTACCGGCGCCATGTCTGTATGATTGGTCTGCCATGCGATATTTGAGATGCGGGTTTTTGCAGAAACGTCCACATTGCTATCCTCGCTAGTCAGAGTCTTCTCTTGCGGGCCACTTAGGGGGAGTCCCAAATTGGCGGGACATGCGCTTCGCTACGTGTTGTAATTGCCCGCCCATACAGTCGGCCATTAACCTACAGAGGCACGTACGGCAGTGGTGAATTTCGATAGGGTGGCCATTTGCATGAGTGCCGATTGTAAAAACGGTGGCCACTTTCAATACACCGCCCATTCTGACTAGCAGTAAAATTTGGAAAAGGCAGCCAGTTTTATGGCGCTAAAATTCACTAGAATGGACATTCCAAATACAAATTTAACCGCAGCGGCCACCTTGGATACCGCACGCATTTGTGTCTTTGACACACGGCATAGGCTGGAACAATTGATATCATACCGTTTGGTGCCAGCATAGCGGGACACAGTACTTAGGGGCATCAGACAAACATATCGGTTACAGTATGCTACTCTCAGCTGCCGTTAAGACCAGGTCCACGGGGGGAAGGGTTGGTACAACAGTGTTAGTCCTAGAGGGCCATGTGCACTTAGCGGCCATTTTGACTAGAGCGGCCACGTGGACTAAAGCAGCTAATTTGAAAACGGGGGCCATTTTGATAGAAGGACCACCAGTCTTACTGATTTATCTGCCGGATTTACAGGGGCCTGGCCATTTTAATTTTAGCGGCCCATTTTGCATACGGCAGCCGTTTTGACTACCAGGCCAAATTTGAATGTAACAGCCATCGCCCGTGGGGCTTTAGGCCAGCCATTTAAGGAAGGGCGCACTGCGCAGACAGCACGCAGTCGGATATGTAGCTGTGAGCAAGGAGGGTACAGTTTACACAGGCACCATAGGATGCACGCAGCGATTGGGGAAGCCGGCGTCACCACAATCAGTTATTATGAGGTCATTTTGCTTTAAATTGTCTATTCTTTTAGTCTCTCCATTGCAGTAATGTCATTGTAGTGTGCGAAGGAGACATATGCACCAGCAAGGCCAGCCAAGCGGCCCACCAAAACTCCGCCAGCTAAGACGCGGAGTGCTGTGGCCCCAGACCTTACAAGTCACAGTGGACCTACACCACAAGCACAGACGGTGCGGGGGCCTGCAAGGGAGGTAGCAGCACCGCAGACTCCACCTCCATAGTTGCGGGGCTACCGCCAGTACCGGCAAGGGGTAAGTCTAATGACGGCACCACACTCCTTCCAGCGCAGACGCATGACATAACTAGATATGCAGTATGGGACGATAAGAACGGGTAACGGAGCCCAATATGGCAGGACAGAATGCGGTTGTGGCACCGGTCGGTGCACAGGGGACCAGTCAGGATGTGGGAGTACTTAATCACAGGAGCGATGCATTAGGTACCGTTCTCACAATACAGGTGGATCGATATCTTCTCCCTCCTTGTGTGGGAGTTGCATGAGGAGGGTACCGTAGGCAGGGATAGCGTAACAGATAAGAAGCCCAAGATATTCGGGTCCTTCATGGGCTGGTCGAAGGCTGTTCACATACTTAGGACACTCAGCTGTTCACATACTCAGGACACTCACTATAGTGAAGGAAACGGAAAGGGGCCCGGACTTGGTGTGGGATATGGAATATAATTTTTAAAGCGCATGAGATATTTAGGGGACGGGCATGGCTTAACTAAGATATTAAATTTACAAGAAAGCAGTGCAGACAATCCATTAATATCGGGTCAGCACCAGTGGTAGTCCTGTCAGGCAATGCCGTCAGGACAAAGGCAGGACGGAGGCAGCGGACATTGCACCTAGCACCCGACATGCCCGTGCGGGCAGGCATGCTGCAGGGCAAGGCAGGCTCCCCAGAGACAGGGAACAGCAATCTAGTAACACGGGACAGGGTACTGAGGGAGCTAGCGCTCCCCCCATCAAGCTTATGAGACAGGAGAAAGCAACCTATTAACTCAGGACAGGGTCCGGAAGCCATCAAGCTTCAAGGTTAGCCCGTTACCCTGACAGAACGGGTGCATCACCACAGGTTTCCAATCAGGTTGCATGATTCCATATTAGAGGACAACACCACAGTGACAACACTACCCCAACAATGCATCCTCGATTCACATGCATCGACAGATAGCTGCAGGCAAGATTACCAAAGAACTATTGCTAGGCTGCATAGCGGGGCTGTTTGAGGACCCGCCCTTCAAGGCAACAACAGTGTCTCCGCTAGGCATAATACCAAGGAAGGAGCTGGGGAAAGGTAGGCCCAGTCGTAATTTGTCCCGCCACATAGGAACATCAGTAAATGACTACATTGACCATAGCAGCTGTACAGTACAATATGCATCTGTAGACAATGCCATTCAAATAATTCGGCGGCAAGGCAACTAGGCACATTGGGCTAAGGTGGACGGAGATTCGGCTTTTCGCACCTTTCCTTTACACCCACAGCCCTTTCCCTTGTTAGGTGTCAGGTTCCAGGAGAGGTTTTATTGCGATAAATATGTCCCCATGTGTGGCCACATCTAGTGCGCATACTTCAAAGAGCTTAGCATGTTTGTGCACGGGGTAGTGGCGCAACTAGCCCCCGCTAGGTCTCTGGTCCTCATCTGGAGGACTTCCTGTTCAAAGACCGGGAATCACAAGAGTGGACGGATGTGTTACAGGTCTTTATCCACTTGGCACAGAAATTGGACATCCCATTAGCCGTTGAAAAAACAGTAGACCCACGGCGAATCCTTACATTATAGGTATTGAATTGGAACTAGATGTTCCAGACTGCCGGCTGACAAAATTGATAAGCTTGCCAGAGCGGCGAATACGAGGTGGCACTGTAAAAAAGCAAGGCTGAAGCAGGTACAGGAACTCCTGGGTCCAGTAGGCTTCGCAATAAGGGTGATTCCCAATAGCTTTAGCAACATCGGGAACAAACAAAGCGCATTTTCATCTCAGACGTACACAGGACATCAAGCGAGATTTAGCAGGTTCTTGGCCCATGGGATTTCATTTTGGCATGATTCACCCACTCTCACGGAAACCCTGCATTTTCTTTACAGATGCGGCAGATTTACTTCCAGGGAGCGTGGTGCGCAGCAAGCTCGGGTTTCAGCAGGGACCACGTAGGATATCATGTTTCCTGGGGGGACCTGGCATATCTCACAAGTTAATTGTAATTCCCTCAGACAATATGGCAGTAGTTGTCCGCCATGCACTTCCCACAAGTTATGTGTGCAGACAGATAGTTCCGCAGTGATTACAGCTAAACATATACCAGGCAGGGAGAATGGTTATAGTGGATGCTCTTTCTCGTTTTTAGAGCGCAGACCCGGAAATGGGACCCGATGCTGCGATAGTTAACAGATATCTCGCGGACAAGATACACAACCGCACATATAGTCAACACTTAGAAGAGAAGGGTGGTACTGATATATTCCCGGCCCCCGGCATGTATGAAGGGAATTAGCAGAAACCAGGTCTCAATCATGTTCGCAGCCATCAGTTTTCTCGCCAAAGCGGTGGCTGTCCAAAATCCATCTAGGTCATTTGTTGTCACGAGACTGATGAAAGGATGGGGCAGGCTGGGAGTACCCTACCCAGGTAAAAGAAAACCCAGTACCGGCAGGGAAATGGGCCGTCTCTTTGCATCATTAGAGGAGATAAGTGACACTGAGTTTGAGGGCCGTCGAGTCAAATGCGCATTCTCATAGCTTTGCATGGTGCTCTGCGAGTCAGTGAGTTGGTGGCTACGTACAAGCATGCCCACCATGGCATGTCCCTCTTAATACGTGACGCGGCCATTACAGCCACGGCAACTGACCTACTTATTCACAAATCAAAATGGATCGGAACGGACATGCCCTGTCCTGAACCTTTAAGCCGACTTAAAACAAAGACCAAAGACCAGCCT
Organism: Microcaecilia unicolor; assembly: GCF_901765095.1. Classification (NCBI taxonomy): domain Eukaryota; kingdom Metazoa; phylum Chordata; class Amphibia; order Gymnophiona; family Siphonopidae; genus Microcaecilia; species Microcaecilia unicolor. The sequence goes on along the minus strand of NC_044042.1, from coordinate 89,787,280 downwards.
GCTGATTCATACACTATGTACAGTACCCACTCATTTAGGATTAGGGCAGCTACGGCAGTGGCAGCGCTAGGAGTGTCCATAGAGGCCATCAAAAGACTGGGCCGATGGCGACCTAATGTATATAAGCGCTACATCAGACCCATCTAGTGTATACAAGCGGTACATTGGACCCATTAAGGCATCCACAGCAAAGTGATAATGGTTGCTTGCACTGTGCTAACATGTTGCTTCCCATTATATTCTGTTACAGGTATCCATATCCAGAATGAGCTACGGATTTGGATATGCGGTCACTCATCACTTGTATGTACATTGGGCACAGGGAAAGGCGGTGGGCGCATAGAAGGGCAGCAGTGAGACCGAACAGTGAGAGCCTGGGTTGTCAGGGCGATAGAGGAGCCAGGGCGATAGAGTAGCCATAACAGGGTATAGGTAAGGGAGGGAGGCTTCAGGCATTCTTGTGTGCATTAAAAGTCATACGATCCCACATGACTTGCGAATAGATACAAGCCATAGCATTAGGGCATGACCGCAGCCAGGAGGGGTGGGGGACCACGGCAAACGAGGTGTCGTTGCCGTGGCCTGTGGCGTTAGACTACAATGTTTACGCACAGCCAGCAATGGGTACACAGCACCTTGACACATAACAGTTACAAGTTTGGGGTAACTACTGCTGCAGAAAGAGTTGTGTGGAAAATTATCAAGTTGATGCAAATGGTAGGCTTGCATGTGAGCAGCCTTGTTATAAGGAAACAACGTGTATACAGCTTGTCTCCTGGCTTGGGCGGCCGGGAGGCCTAGAACGTCATTTTGTAAATGTGGTAGGTGCCTCCTTCAACGGGAAACAACGTGTATACAGCTTGTCTCCTGGCTTGGGCGGCCGGGAGGCCTAGAACGTCATTTTGTAAATGTGGTAGGTGCCTCCTTCAACGGGAGACACCAAGTGACATCGGGTGCTTGGAAAACAGCACAGGGGGCCACAGGGGCTTGGTACGGCTTGGCCTGTGGCCCAGAATATGCAACTACGTGTAGAAGCTGTGTACCCGGGTAGAAATGCATGCTGGCATAATGATTAGTAGAAGATGTAATGTAATTTGTTTAAGTTGTAACAATTTTGATGTTCCTGGCTGCGGCCAAAATAAATCCAATTCTATCGAAGATACGGCTTGTAGTGTGGTATTGAAGGGGGCGGGGGTTGATACGTCTGAGTGTGTGCCGAATGCCCGAGTTGTGTCCAAATGCAGATTTATGTCACTTTTTGGACATTTATCTCTTTTGAAAATGAGCTCCACAGTATAATATAGTGAGTTGCAGTAATCAAGCTGTGGAAGAAGTATGGATTGGGTAACAATTTAAAAACTTTCTTCACTCAAAGATGATCTAATAGTTCTAAGTTGGCTCAAAGCACATACCAGAATCCAGTATTACACCCAATATTTTAGATTCATTTTCAATCTGTAATATTTCAGCTGTGTTTAATACTAATTCATGAGATGACAGAGAATCAAAATTACCGAACCATAAAACTTTTGTTTTCTTTTTATTCAGTTTTAATAGGTTGGCTCATGACCACCTATCTATTAATCAGATATTTTGTCGCAAAGTATCTTCAAATGTACTTAATTCTGGGCATAAAATAATATCATCAGCACATGAAAGGCAAAATATCTCCAACCCTAATAACAATTTGCCTAAAAGGATGAGCAAAATATTAAAGAAGGGGAGAGTGGTGAACCCTGGGGATTACTGCATTGTCTTTTTATAGGTGGGTTAGGGCTGTTATGGTTTTGAATGTCTGGCCCTATTTAAAGGCAGCCCCTTGACACCTAAAAGAAACATGCTTACCACACAGAAACCCATCTAATTTAATCAAAGTGTCAACAGTGGAAGGAGTGTGTACTGTTCCTGAGGTGATAATCACAATGTGAATATTTTTTGTATAGCGAGTTGTAAGAGGGATAGCTCCTTTGTTATGGAATATGGAGTTTGTGATGGAGAACTGGAGGTGCGGGGTTTAGATTGAGATTCTGTGGTGGTAGGCATGATAAGCAGAGATGCCGTTTTGACTTGCTCACCTCTGTACATAGCTTGCTCCCCTGTTGCCACTCCAAATATTTCTGTCTAGAGATACCACTGCATGTAAATGCCAGCATTCAAGTTATTTATACACTGTCCTTATAGAATTACCTTCTACTAATTCATCTTATTAAATGGGGACTTTGGTGTAGAATCTGCACCATTTTGTTTGCCCTTTTCTGACCTGTCTCTACTCTAGTCAGTGCTCACATTTGAGCAAATAAACTAGCAACAATTTATGGACAACTTATTGTGAGTTTCTGTCACTAATTTGTGGGTGGCTTTATTTTTTAAAGAAGACTTCATGACGGAGAGAACTTCCTTCCAGCAGCAGATGTTAGTATTCATCCTCTGGTCATTTGGTCAATCCTCTCTTGCTCTATGGTTCCTTCCCACTTCCTTTCGGAGGCCATAATGCTCTATACCATTTCCTGTTCCGGAGCTTAGTGGAGAAGTAGCCTAGTGGTTAGTGCAGTGGACTTTGATCCTAAGGAACTGGGTTTAATTCCCACTGCAGCTGTTTGTGACTCTGGGCAAGTCACTTAACTCTCCGTTGCCCCAGGTACAAATAAGTACCTGAATATCCTATGTAAACCGCTTTGAATGTAGTTGCAAAAACCACAGAAAGGCAGTATATCAAGTCCCATTCCCTTTCCCCCTTTCCTTGCAAAGCTTGAGCCTCAATTGCTCTACCATATACTATATATATATTTATTGTAAATTACTTATTATATATACCACCATTCCTGAAAATTCATTCAATGCAGTTCACAATCTTCATAAAATAAAAATATAAGGATGCACTTCCATGTTACATGACTCTCCTGAGTTCGTATTACTCTTTGGACCTTGATTCCCTGCTGTAATCCAGCTATACCCTGGCCATCTTTTCCCCTGCCAATTCAATATTTTTGCTGTGTTTGGTTCACACTTTCAGGTGCCAACCTTGTGCTTCCAGGGCTTGGTGTCCATCGGCACCTGAGTGGAAGGTAGCTGATTAAGGCAGAAGACCGCATCATACTTAATTTGGTGCCAAGGGACATGCTGTTCTTTCTTCCTGCTTTGTCCTTGGACTTTCATGAGCTCTTCATTTCAGGGTCCCTCCTACCAGCAAGAATTGTCATACTAATATGCTGCACTGGGTGTCTTTGTTGGAGTCATTGCATGTGATTTAGACTATGATTTGTACCCAGGTTTCAATTCATTTGATGCTGTGTTAAAAATGAAACTCAAGGCTCAACACACAAAAAAAATTTAAATCATAATTTGGGGTTTAGAAATCCAAGGATGTGATCCATGATTGGGGGGGGGGGGGGGTGAAGATATTAATGTGCACTGACATAGGGATGGCCCTGGGATTGATGATGTCTGATGATCTAAAGATAGCAAAAATACAATGTCATATGGCGATGGCTGGAACTTAGGGATACAAGGGTATATACAACAGATATAACCAATAGAAAAATTAGGATTTTGGTGAGACCTTACCTGGAATTCAATGTCCAACTCTGAAGATTATCCCCAGGATTCTATATATCGCTCAGAGATTTCCTAGAGGAAACCAAAGCATATTCCAAAACAATGCACATAACTTAATTAGTTAACAAGCTAATCAGCGCTAATAATTAGATGTTAAGCAATTATGAGCACTAATTGGCATTAATTAGAATTACCACGCACTGCTGTCTAAGCGTATTCTGTAACGTGGTGCATTTAAATTCTAAGTCATACAGTTGAAAAGTGGGCGTGTTCATGGGCGGGTCTAAAATCTATGCACGTTGTTATAGAATGCACCCGCTCCGTGCCTAATTTAGGCATCAGGATTTACACCAGATTTTAATTGGCGCAATTGACTGCGATTACATTTAGTCACATGGACGAGCGCTCAGTGTATTCTATATACTACACGGAAATTTAACCTTATTCTATAGGCGTATTTTATTTATTTATTATTTATTTATTTGTTGCATTTGTATCCCACATTTTCCCACCTATTTGCAGGCTCAATGTGGCTTACAGTATGCCATAATGGCGATCGCCATTTCCGGAATAAGAAATAAAAGTGGTATTGCGTTAAAGTCCATTAGTGACAAAGTAAATGAAGCAGTCAAGTATAGAGAGTTCGGTTTTGTCCAGTTCTGGTATAAGTTTCGTTGTCTGGTATTTAGGATGGATCATTGTGGTATGCCTTTTAGAACAGGTTGGTTTTTAGTAATTTTCGTAGAGGAGTGTGGTAGCCGTGTTAGTCCACTCTTAAGGTTATCAATAGAAATCAAACAAAATAAAACATGGAAAAGAAAATAAGATACCTTTTTTATTGGACATAACTTAATACATTTCTTGATTAGCTTTCGAAGGTTGCCCTTCTTCGTCAGATCGGAAATAAGCAAATGTGCTAGCTGACAGTGTATATAAGTGAAAACATTCAAGCATTACTATGACAGTCTGACCTAAATTCTCGCTAAAAACAGCTATTTGTTTTTCCATTATCGGCGAAAGCTGCCCATTTCTGTTTGGCCAATAACAACGCCTAAGTCCCGCCTTCACCATGCCTCCGACACGCCCCCGTCAACTTTGGCTGTTTCCGTGACGGAGTGCAGTTGAAGACGCCCAAAATCGGCTTTCGATTATACCGATTTGGCCGTCCACGGGAGAAAGACACCCATCTCCCAATTTGGGTTGAAATATGGGTGTCTTTCTCTTTCGAAAATAAGGCGGCATGTATTACATATTATGGGCATTTGCTTTAAACTTTGATTGTTTTATTCAAACCTCATTTTAATTTTTATTGGTGTAAACTATGATTGTTTTATTGCTTGTTAAACCCAAAAGCAAAACCTAAGGGTGGTTAAACAATTTAGAATAAATTGTGTTGTGCTGTAGAAGTTGTTACTTTTGTAGTGTGCATATGGATGCCTGTTCTGGTGTGTGCATGTGATAATTTTTGAATAACTGTCTATATTTATGACTATAATTTCTGAACATTCATCATCATTAAAGGACAGACTTTTAAATGCCCAGTTGGGTATATCCGTTGACTTGCTCCCATGATGTTACTGAATTCTATTCTGTCTCACTATATTTTCAAATGTAAGCCACATTGAACTCGAGTTTGCTTGGGCTAATGTGGGGTATAAATGTCAATTAAAAAAAAAAGAAATCCTTTATCTTCCATCTTTTAAAGCACTGCCTATCCAACTGGATGGTGATGATGGCACAAGGAAAGCAAGTTCGGTCCAGTGGAGACTAACTCAAAATAACCTGTTCTTTAGCTGGGCTCTAGTATTACCATATTGAAAATGCAACCATACCAAGCGTTTGTGGTTATGTTTCACTAATAAGTTAACCCCCCCCCCCCCCCCCTATTTTTTACAAAGCCTTGCAGTAATGCCGACACAGACCATTCAGTTTGAATGGGCTTTGTCAGCATTACCACACCAGCGTGACTTTGTAAAAGGGGGGAATGTAAATGATTAACTGGCTTTCTTGAAAGGATTATATAATCTTTGGAACAAAAACACACATTTATATATGCAATATCACAATTTCTCATGTACAGCCACAGAACAACCTTTTAGGGTGGATAGTGTTCATAATTAAGGTCCTTTTACTATCGACCAGATAGAGATAAGAGTTTTCAGTTTTGGCACAGTATAAGTCACCACAAGAACAAAATAAAAGAAAACCAATGGGCTGCATTAGGGGCATCCAACTTCTTAGAGAGGCAAGTGGCATTCAGTCACACGAGATTGAGCAATAATAGGTCTGTGATGTCTGGGGCTGCACACGTGCTATACTGAATGGATCAGCGTGTGTCTACCCTTCGCTGACAGGTGCGGGTAACACACTGAAGCCTGTTCGTGATAGGGATCGGGGATTGCAGATATTTCTCATGAACGAAGAATTCCTAGTAAGTGCGAGTCATAAGTACAAACCCACAACCATAAAAACCCCAGGACCCACCCTCCCTACCTCAGACAGCCTAAAAATACTCGGCATCATACTCGACCGCAACCTGACTCTAGAGAGCCAAGTAAACTCTGTAATAAAGAAAATGTTCTACTCAATGTGGAAACTCAAACGAGTAAAACCTTTCTTCCAAAGGGAAACTTTTCAAAACCTAATACAATCAATGGTCCTAAGTCATGCAGAGTATTGCAACGGAATCTATGTGGGATGTAAAGAAAAAGTCACAAAAAAGTCCAAACCACCCAAAACACAGCAGCAAGCTGATATATAGTAAAACACGATTTGAAAGTGCCAAAACCCTCCGAGAAAAGCTGCATTGGCTTCCAATCAAAGAACGGATCGTCTTCAAAATCTGCACTCTGGTCCATAAAATTATATATGGAATAGTCCCAGGATACATGATAGACGTTATAGATCTACTAATAAGAAACAAAATCACATCATCACGATCATACCTAAACCTACATTACCCAAACTGTAAAGGACTAAAACAAAACAACTTACGCATCCGACTTCTCCTACATAAGCACACAACTGTGGAATCGACTCCCAAAAGCTGTGAAAACAATCCATGACCACCTGAACTTCAGGAAATCACTAAAAGCCAACCTCTTCAAAAAGGCCTACCCCAACGATCCAATGTAAACCCCTATACCAAGCAATACAGCATGTCCAATAATCGTACTGGACAACATACAATCTTCATTCCTTTCGACCCTTCACAACTACCTCACTCAATCACTATATAACCTTGTATTTGTATTGTATTTGTTATTAACTGACTTGGTGAATGCCTTTCATGGTACTATGTAAGCCACATTGAGCCTGCAAATAGGTGGGAAAATGTGGGGTACAAATGTAACAAATAAATAAAAATAAGCTCACCACCTGTTGCTACTATCGATTGGCTATAAGCCCATTGAGTTATGTTTCAACAAATGAGAGATCTGCATGAATCCAAATATTTATTTTTATTATTTTCACTTATAAAACTTGTCCCTGAAAACAGAATAATCCATTTGTATATCTTTACAACAACAGTTAACATGAACACGAACCCATCAGGAAACAGGATATCCTCACTGAGATTTGGCCATGTATTACTATATTCTATAGAACAATGTAGAAAAATCAGAACAAAATACAGAGTTTATTACTGCTGTTCTTACCAGCTACAATAATTTTTAATTATTTATTTATAAATTTCATTATTACATTTACAATACATAAATGCATTGAAATAAAGATAAAAATTAAATAAGATAATTTTCTCTTTAACCAAGGTGAGGAAAATAAACTTCTAAATTTGTTCACATTACTGAGACAAGATGCAAGGAAATAAAATTAAGGAACGTTTAACAGAAATCAGTCAGAGAAGGGGAACGCTAAACACCTGCAAGCGATTTTCAGCATAGTTAATCTGTTTGAGCATTCAGGGTAAACCCACCACCCCCTTCTTTAGATATTATGAATTCCTGCATTTTCTTCAGATCAAAGAAATCATAATTAATCAAATTTAAGGATACTAGACATCTACTTGCAAATTTTAATACAAAAGTTCCACCCAAAGCGATGATTCTTGGTTTCAATCCCATGAATTCCCGTCTTCTTTTTTGCGTATCCTTGTTTAAATCAAGAAATATTTGTATCTTAGCACCAAGAAATTGTGCAGTCATATATCTAAAGTACAATCGAAATATATTATTTTTGTCTGTTTCAAATGCAAAAGTTACTAGGAGGGTTTTTCATTCAGTTATTACTTCTAAAGAACTTTCCAAAAATTCAGTTAGATTTAATTCCGACTGAGGTTCCGTGGGCAAGGTTCTAATTCCAGAAATATATTGAGCTTTTATAATAGGTGGAAACCCATCCTTTGGAACTCCCAGTACTTCACCAAAATATTTTTTCAACATATCAACTGCAGGAATCAAAGGCGATTTTGGAAAATTGAGAAATCTTAAGTTATTTCTCCTCATTTGATTATCTAGATATTCCAGTTTCCTAACCAGAATATCTCTCTCATGAATAACTGTTCCTATTGAACTTTGTAATTTTTTTTTCTCCTCCCAGCAATTCAGTTTTTCCTTCTTGCTCTTAGACTCTCCCAGATAAAGATTGTTGAGATTGTTTCAAATCAGCAATTTCTTCTTTAAATGAATTAGTTACCTGGAGTAATGATGTATTCAATCCCTGAATAGCGTCCCACAGGACTTCCAGAGTTACCACAGCTGGTCTTTGTTTCCCTCCGATTACAACCGGCAGGACCTCCGCTAGCTGCCTGAGTGATCATTCCCGCTTCAGGGTCACTCCGCTGCTCTTCTGCCGACGCCAATCTGCTTCATGGTCGCGGGGGAGCTGTGTGCAAAGGCAGACAACGAGGCCCGTCTCTATGCTGTGATCATCCTGTGAAACAGGGGATCCAATCAAAGCAGATGCCTGTACTCCCAGTGTTTGAACTCCGAACACTTCTAACGTCGTCTGCCGAAGAGCGGGACTTCCACCGAGGTTAGGGGAGGCTTTCGCCCCGGTTTTCCCTTTCCTTTTTCCCATTAAAAAATTAGGGGAAAGGCACTTCTCCTTCAGACCTACTCAAGAGGATTCAGACCTACTCAGGAGGATTCAGGAGCTCTAATACACGCCTCCTCTCTTGGTCGCCATCTTGTCCCCAGCTACAATAATTTTTAAAGCTGTTTTAGTGATATAAATATCATGAAATAAAATTGAATATCTAGAGATGGGAAGCTTTCAAATAAATTAAAAATCTGTCAAATAAAAAATATATCTTATCCTCCACTTTTTTAAGGCACTGCCTATCCATCTGGAACAGCTTTAGACTTTTTACAGATGGACCATGCATAGGTAGTCCATTATTTTTTAACAAGCTTTTGCTATTATTTTTAATAGCTGTTTTGGGTGAACTAAAACCGTGGCAAACTCCACCTTACGGGCTTCAGCCCCCATAATGGGCAAGATAGGAGACTGTCTCCTGTTCTCAATCTAACCTCCTTGCCATGAGCTCTTACCCGCTACAAAATGGGTGTCGGTAAGTTTTAACGTGGACATTTTTTTAGATGGCTGTGCCAGGGCCACTGAGAGATTGAGCCAGGCCCAGGGCAATGCCACCACTGGACCTACCCCCCAGGATCATCACCGCTGCCCCCAATTGCTACTGCTATCGCCACCTCCCCATTGCTGCTGCTGCCGCCAGCCAGCAGAAGAGATTGTCCTCCAGCACTGCTCTTCTTCATTCTGCCACGTGGACTTCCCCTGTGACTGCTTTTCCACTCATGCCATCTGCCCTCTCTCTCCTTTCCATCCACCATCTGCCCTCACCCTCCCTCTGCCCCTTCCAACCACTATCTGCCCTCTTTCAAATCCATGTAGCATCTGCTATCTCTGCCCCTTCCATCCACCATTTGCCCCTCTCTGCCCTCTCTCTCTCCCCCCTTTCCAACCACTGTCTGCTTTCTCTCTCCCTTCCATCCAGAGTTTACCCTCTCTCTCTCTGCCCCTTCTATCCACCATTGCCCTCCCTCTCCCATCCATCCAGGGTCTGCCGTCCCTCTCTGTCCTTTACATCCAGGATCTGTCCCCTCTCTCTCTCTGTCCCCTCTTTTCAGCCCCCCCAGTTCCAGCCCCATTATCCCACCAGTCCCCAGTTTCAGCCCCAGCCACTTTCTCCCTGTCCCCTTTTCAGCCCCCAGTCCCCACATTTCAGCCCCTGCCTGTTCATCCCACCTACTTTCATTTTCAGCCCCCAGTTCCAGACCCCTTCATCCACCTTTTCTGCCCCAGTCCCACTCTCATTTGCCCCCCCCCCTTTTCAGTCCCAGACCCATTCTCCCACCTGCCTCATTCTCCCTCCTGTCCCTTCTCAGACCCCAATTCCAGCTCCAGCCCCCTTCTCCCATCTGAGCCCCCCCCCCACCTAGTCTCCACCTGCCTAACCTCAGCTTCCTCGACAGCCCCCTTCTGTCTGCCACCCAGCCCCCTGCATTAAAAAAAAAAATCTCTGAATCGGCAGCGCAGCACCAGTGTGCAGCACCTCGTGTATTGATGAAAGAAGCAGATCGCCTCTGGCCTTCCCTTCTCTCACTGTGTCCCGCCCTCCTCTGATGTAACTTCCTATTTCTGCGAGGGCGGAACACAGTGAAGGAAGGCATGAAGGGATCTGCTTCTTTCACCCATACGTGAAGTGCTGCACGCTGGCACTGTGCTGCTGATTCAGAGATTTTCTTTTTTTTTAAATGCAGGGGCAGACTGCCCCCACCAACCTGCCATTGGTAGCCACTGGGAGCAGGAGAGAGAGAAAGACCCCGGCACAGGGCCCCCCTTGGAGGCCCCGGGCCGGGGGAATTTTGCCCCCTGCCCCCTCCCCTCTCGGTTGCCCTGGGCTATGCATTAATGGTAAAAGAAAAAAAATACAAAAGGGGCCTTCAAGACTGGAACCGAATGAGTCCTTTATTCGTAAAGACCCGATATGAGCCGTGTTTCGGCATAAGGATGCCCCCCTCATAAAAAGACAAAAAAACAATATAAGAAACAAATTATCTCAAATATACATAAAAACATTAAACATATAAAAATAAGTAAAATGATAAGGGACTATACAATCAAATATATGTGCTGGTATATGTACACATAATGTAATAGAATCATGCATAGTCTGTATTTATATGTCTAACAACATGCTGTTAGGTACAAAACAGTATTGCATATAATTTGAGTCAGATCCAAAGTTATAACAAAAATACATTATAAAAGATGTGTAAAAACAAGTGCCTGTATCATGTGATATTAAAAACAGTTCCAACAGTGATTTAGAGGGGCATTTTTGATATGACATCTAAGTCCGAAAATGTCCAAAATCCGAATAGGAAAGAAGATCATTTTCAAAAAAGAAAAACATATCTCCCCCCCCCCCCCCCCCCCCCCCCCACCAAAAAAAAAATTACTGTTTTTGAACAAGGTTTTGTGCTTTGGATGTTAATAAGTACAAAACATACAGATTCGTGTCATTGGGATGTAGGGAGAGCCAACATTTTTAGTAGACGGGTCCCCCAGACATCCTAGTAGAGCAATGGGGCACCCTAGAGGGCACGTCTGTGCACATCATAAAAATGCTCTCAGGTATGTGTCTCACCTTTTCTCCCTTGGTTTGTCCCCTGAGCCCTCCAAAACCCACTGTACACTAGTACAATATGCCCTTATAGTGAAGGGGGCACATTTATTTATTTATTTCAGATCGTTTATACCCTGCCTTTTGCCGCAGTGTTGCAGCCCCAAAGCAGCTTACAATGAACTAGTTAAAATAAATACATTAAAATAAATACAGTACAGTTACATGTCATCAGTAAGGTAGGGAGGACAAGGCAAGAAGGGAAAGGCAAAGAGGAACAGCAGAAGTCCAAGCGGGCCAAGAGGGATGATGGAAGACCAGGTTGACGTGAATAAGTCCTGCAAAGTGATCCCCAAATGAAGCACTGAAGAGCCAACAGCAGCATACAGAGGTTGGACAAAGCCGAAGGCAGGCATCCTCTGAAACAAGATACAGTAGGGTTTTGGTGACACTGGGAGGGGTCATAGTTTCCACCACAAGTGTGACAAGTAGAGGGGAGATAGGGACCCGAGTCCTCCGCTCCATAGAGCACTGCACTGACCACTGCACTACTCTAGGGACCTGCATGCTGCTTTAATAGACCTGACTTTAGCATCTGTGGTTGTCATAGAGGCTGGTAAGTCGTGTTTTTTATTCAAATTTTGGGGGGTGGGAGGGGGTAAGTCATATATTTATTCACTTTTTGGAAGTTAGGTCACCCCTGATTCCCTCCAGTGGCCATCTGGTCATTTAGGGCACCTTTTTGTGCCTTATTTGTTATAAAAACAGGTCTAGCTCGAAACGTCTTTAGTCCTGGACGTTTTTGTTTTCATCCATTATGGGTGAAAAACATCCAAGTCTTAGGAATGCCCAAATCCAGCCCTTAACACTCCCCCAACAATGCTCCCTTGAGATTTGGACGTACTGCAGAAGAACATCATAGAAAAAATTCTGAATAAATAGGTTTTGAAAATACTGATTTGGACGTTTTTGTATGCTGTTGATGGTTCTTTCAGTTTTGTGTGGATTTTACTTTGACTGTAGCTACATTTGCTGCCCTAATGGCTAAGTCAGCTCTGGCCAGTGGAGGTGTGCTGCTCTATCCTGGTAGGGACCCCAGGGATCTTCATGAGACTGCACACTGTAGGGAACCACAGAGCAAGTAGCAAGTGGGTTCTGTGAGTTACCTTTTGTCACTGAGCAGTGGACAGGAGTTTTTAGGCAGAGAGTTGAAGGCTCCAACCTGTTATCTATGTGATCAGCTTTGGCTGCCTCTCCTCTGTCTCTGTGGGACACAGATCAAAGCCTCAGCCCAGACAGGAAAGAACTTGCAGTCTATTGTCCAGCTGGTGGCTTTATTCAGTGGTAACAAAAGAGAAAGATGAATTGGGGAGGAGATGGCAAAACAAGCTGTAACTATGCAATGAGATTCTTTTTTTCTTTCATAGCAGACAAAAGGTCTTGACTGTGATTACTGCCAGCTCTTTGTCAGAAGCAAAATCGCTGTAACTGAGTCAGATGCAAAAAAACCCATCTGATTTTAGTCCTGCTTCAGCAGGATTTCATTCAGAGGAACTGGGCTTAATGGAACTGGCGCCACCCTATTCTGTTGTGTACTATTAACGCCAATATCGCAGTTCTTCACAAGAGTTATACCCCTATATTTTAACTCCACTGTCAGCACAGTGTTTATGATATAACATTTTTATTGATGACAAATTAACATAAATATGTCCAAAATCTGAGTAACATAGCTTCAGTTGACAGAGCATACATAAAAGTACAAAAGAATATAAGTCGCCATCAAACTTTTAACATTTCCCCCCCTTCCCCCCCACCCATTAACTATATGTCTATACCTAATATTAAATTCAGGCATACAAAATGGTTTGTGAAAGCGTCCCAGTTCCGCTTACTAGACAATGATGTACCCAACTCCACTTTCACCCACCCTTACCTTATCATTACCATTTCCTATGTTTAAAACAATTTTTATTGATGTATCAACAAAGTATACATTATTCAGCAATAGAGTGGTGGAGTGGCCTAGTGGTTAGAGCACCGGTCTTGCAATTCAGAGGTGGCCAGTTCAAATCCCACTGCTGCTCTTTGTGATCTTGGGCAAGTCACTTAACCCTCCATTGCTTCAGGTACAAACTTAAATTGTGAGCCCTCCTGGGACAGAGAAATATCCAGAGTACCTGAATGTAACTCACCTTGAGCTACTACTGAAAAAGGTGTGAGCAAAATGTATATAAATTATAAATAAATTAAATAAAGATATAAGAGTGTCACATACTCAGGAAAAGAACCCTATATAAAGTACGTCTTCATCAAATTGGCCCTTTCTTCAACTCCCTCCGAACAAACAGGACCAACTAGGTGAGGGACTGCAAAACAGTATACTGTTGTCAGCACAGTGTTTAAAATTATATTCAGTGTCAGCCAGATACCACCACTTAATATTTGACCGCTGAAACTTACCTGGGTAAAGCGTATTCAGTGGTGGCACCCAGATACGTATTTTGCTGTCCTAACTTTCCCAGGATTGTATCTGGGTGCCAGTGCTGAATATTGGCTGTACCCCAGATAATTTCTGTCTCTGCCCCAGATTTGTCCTGATACTATTTGGATAGTGCTGGGGTGGTTAGTAATGACTTTCAGCAGCATTATCTGGATAATGCTGTTTAAAATCAGTGGATAGGAGCAGCATGATTCCTTTTAAAAATGTTTTTTTTTTTGTATTTATTAGCAATTTCAATATACATATCAAGCAATACACAGGTTGCAAAAAACAAAACAAAACACAACAACGCGCTAAAAACAATAACAAGCCTTTCAACAAAAACACAAGAAAATAAACATAACAGGAAAATTAAGGAAAATCCTTATTATCTAACCTAGGTGCAGCACAATTCCTGCTAGGAGATGCTGAATATCAGGACCTATCCTTCTTAAGAGAGTTGGGGTCATGGAGGCAGTAAGTGGCACGAACCAATAAGTGAGGGGTAGGTCAGAGAAGGGAAGCAAGCTCGCGGTTCCTTCAGGGATTAAAAAGGCTTAACTTATGGCGCATAGGCGCCATTTTCTTTGAAAATCTGTTTGGGGTGATTTTAGGTTTATTTATCCCTTACCAAAGATTTATGGACCAGCCACATAGGCGTAGTTTGACTGTTTCATTTGGGGGGGCAAAGAATGGGCGGAGCATATTAGCATATCATTTGCATATATACATATGCAAATGAATATACTAATGTGGAGGAAGGAATTGAATTTACAGGCAAAATATCACAGATGCACATTTCAAAAAGCTGACACATTTCAATTAATAAATTATGAATAAAATACTTTTATCTACCTTTGTTGTCTGATCATTTAGTTTTTCTATTCGCTTTGGTCCCAGTGTCTTCTGTTTTATTCAGTGTCTTCTTTCCAGTAGGCTTCCCTCTGCTCCCCACCCCTCGCAGTCCCATCCATCTCTTGCTCCTTCCCTCTGCTTCCCACCCCACCCAGTCCCATCCATCTCCTGCTCCTTCCCTCTGCTTCCCACCCCTCCCAGTCCCATCCATCTCCTGCTCCTTCCCACCCCTCCCAGTCCCATCCATCTCTTGCTCCTTCCTTCTGCTCCCCACCCCTCGCAGTCCCATCCATCTCTTGCTCCTTCCTTCTGCTCCCCACCCCTCGCAGTCCCATCCATCTCTTGCTCCTTCCCTCTGCTTCCCACCCCACCCCACCCAGTCCCATCCATCTCCTGCTCCTTCCCTCTGCTTCCCACCCCACCCCTCCCAGTCCCATCCATCTCTTGTTCCTTCCCTCTGCTTCCCACCCCTCCCAGTCCCATTCATCTTCCCTCTGCTCCCCCCCCCCCCCGCGAGGTCCAAGATGGTGACTCCGTTTACCCCTCTCTCTTCCTCCCTCAGCCGCAGGCAGCAGTCTTTTCCAGCGTTCCTGGCAGCGGTAGCGATGTACACGCTGCCTTCGGTCTGCCCCGGAAGCCTTCTCTTCAAGTTCCTGTTCCCACCTATGCGGGAACAGGAACTTGAAGAGAAGGCTTCGGGGCAGAGCCAAAGGCAGCGTGTACATCGCTACCGCTGCCAGGAACGCTGGAAAAGACTGCTGCCTGCGGCTGAGGGAGGAAGAGAGAAGGGTAGACGGACACGCTCCTCTCCGTCCGCTACTCCGCTTGGCTTCCCTGCCCTCTCTGTCTGCGTCCCGCCTTACTCTGACGTCAGAGGAAGGCGGGACGCAGACCGAGAGAGCAGGAAAGCCAAGCGGATGGAGAGGAGCGCGTGCGTGCATGTGTTTGTTTTTTTTTTTAAACTAATGGCGCGGCGGCGCCTCATCGTCGTTTGGGGGGGCATTGCCCCCCCTCGCCCCCCCCCCCAGTCTACGCCTATGACCAGCCACCTCCTAATAGGTGGAATAAATAAACCAGGCTACGTTTAGAATGAGAAATGTGATTGTTTATTTTACTCACCAAGCACAGGTAACAAATTGGAATTTCTCATCGAGAGTACAGAACTGCTTATACAAGAGTACTGGCTGTATCTGGCACTCTGGCCGGCCATCTCGTAACCACGCCCCCATCCCACCTTCTATACCCTGCCAACACGCCCCCTTGAAGTTTGGCCAGCTCTGCGACGGAAAGCAGTTGAACCCGGCCAAACTTGACTTTCGAGTATACCGATTTGGCTGGGTTTAGGAGATGGCCGGCCATCTCCCGATTTGTGTCGGAAGATGGCCGGCCTTCTTGTTCAAAAATAAGCAGGATTGTATCTCAACTGATCATGAGCTCTTGACTCATTCAGCAGTTCAACTGAAAGCCACTTAGAAATGGGCCTTGTCAGTTTTACTGTCATTTCAGAGCCTGAACCAAAGTATGATTTCAGGCCTGCATAATACCCATAATAGACAGGGGAGCCCCCCCCCCCCCCCCCCCTAGCTACGCCACTGATACACACTATTAAATGACAGAAGAAGAAAAAAAACAGCAAAAGAAACAGTGGAGATGACCAAAAAACCAAAGTACAGTCAAAGATGTCATCAAAGAAGGGGTAATTTATTGCAAACAGCTCACATGAAATACATACAAATGCACAAACCTGCTTTGGGGACTCAACACAGGCCATGTTTTGGCTGTACTGCCTGCATCAGGAGTTCAAAACCAAATCCAAATGTGCATATCTCATGTGTGAAAAACTAAACACCCAGCTCAAAATGCAGCATGAAATCTATAGGGGAGTAAAGACACGCCTTCCCCCCAATGGTAAAAAACAAATCAACAAACAATTACTGCATTCAATAGTTGCAAAAGGGTGACGTGAGGCGAGTAATCAAATAAAACGCCATCCAATTGAAATACCAAGAAAACTTTAATTCATCAACCAGTGTTCATCTACAGTGGGGGAAATAAGTATTTGATCCCTTGCTGATTTTGTAAGTTTGCCCACTGACAAAGACATGAGCAGCCCATAATTGAAGGGTAGGTTATTGGTAACAGTGAGAGATAGCACATCACAAATTAAATCCGGAAAATCACATTGTGGAAAGTATATGAATTTATTTGCATTCTGCAGAGGGAAATAAGTATTTGATCCCTCTGGCAAACAAGACCTAATACTTGGTGGCAAAACCCTTGTTGGCAAGCACAGCGGTCAGACGTCTTCTGTAGTTGATGATGAGGTTTGCACACATGTCATGAGGAATTTTGGTCCACTCCTCTTTGCAGATCATCTCTAAATCATTAAGAGTTCTGGGCTGTCGCTTGGCAACTCGCAGCTTCAGCTCCCTCCATAAGTTTTCAATGGGATTAAAGTCTGGTGACTGGCTAGGCCACTCCATGACCCTAATGTGCTTCTTCCTGAGCCACTCCTTTGTTGCCTTGGCTGTATGTTTTGGGTCATTGTCGTGCTGGAAGACCCAGCCACGACCCATTTTTAAGGCCCTGGCGGAGGGAAGGATGTTGTCACTCAGAATTGTACGGTACATGGCCCCATCCATTCTCCCATTGATGCGGTGAAGTAGTCCTGTGCCCTTAGCAGAGAAACACCCCCAAAACATAACATTTCCGCCTCCATGCTTGACAGTGGGGACGGTGTTCTTTGGGTCATAGGCAGCATTTCTCTTCCTCCAAACACGGCGAGTTGAGTTCATGCCAAAGAGCTCAATTTTTGTCTCATCTGACCACAGCACCTTCTCCCAATCACTCTCGGCATCATCCAGGTGTTCACTGGCAAACTTCAGACAGGCCGTCACATGTGCCTTCCGGAGCAGGGGGACCTTGCGGGCACTGCAGGATTGCAATCCGTTATGTCGTAATGTGTTACCAATGGTTTTCGTGGTGACAGTGGTCCCAGCTGCCTTGAGATCATTGACAAGTTCCCCCCTTGTAGTTGTAGGCTGATTTCTAACCTTCCTCATGATCAAGGATACCCCACGAGGTGAGATTTTGCGTGGAGCCCCAGATCTTTGTCGATTGACAGTCATTTTGTACTTCTTCCATTTTCTTACTATGGCACCAACAGTTGTCTCCTTCTCGCCCAGCGTCTTACTGATGGTTTTGTAGCCCATTCCAGCCTTGTGCAGGTGTATGATCTTGTCCCTGACATCCTTAGACAGCTCCTTGCTCTTGGCCATTTTGTAGAGGTTAGAGTCTGACTGATTCACTGAGTCTGTGGACAGGTGTCTTTCATACAGGTGACCATTGCCGACAGCTGTCTGTCATGCAGGTAACGAGTTGATTTGGAGCATCTACCTGGTCTGTAGGGGCCAGATCTCTTACTGGTTGGTGGGGGATCAAATACTTATTTCCCTCTGCAGAATGCAAATAAATTCATATACTTTCCACAATGTGATTTTCCGGATTTAATTTGTGATGTGCTATCTCTCACTGTTACCAATAACCTACCCTTCAATTATGGGCTGCTCATGTCTTTGTCAGTGGGCAAACTTACAAAATCAGCAAGGGATCAAATACTTATTTCCCCCACTGTACATATCATCACACTCTGCACAGGTTCCAGTTCCTCATGAATAAATATTGGTACACTTTATACTTTATATTCGTCTCTCCCTGCCAATTTTGGGGCACAGACCGTAGAAGGCTGCCTGGCACCAGCCCTACTTCCCAACTCCTGGAGCTGCCATCGAAGCCCACTCCAACCTGATCTGTTTTTGCTATTTACAGGACCCAGACTGTAGAAGTCTGCCCGGCATTTGTCTTAATTCCCAACCTCTGAAGCTGCCATCAAAGCTCACTCCAGTTATAGGGTCATTCAAGTTTTGCTTTAATCAAATTCTATCCTTTTTCTATATAGTGTTCCTCTGTGTTTAGTACATGCATTCTTGAATTTCATCACTGTTTCTGCCTTATGGGAGGTCATTCCAGACATCCACTGCCTTGTCTATGAAAAACTCTTTCCTGACATTGCTCCTAAGTCTCCCACCCTACAACCTCAACTCATGACCTCTTGTTCTCCCACTACCCCGTCTCTGAAAAAGATTAGTTTGCATATTGATACCTTTTAATAATTAAAAAAAAAATGCTAATTGCTGCCGGCTGAATATTGACCCAATATGTTTTATTAAAATGTAATAGAAAATGTAGAATAAAAAGTTCCTAATACTAATATCTGAAATGAGAAAATATACGGATATTAGTTGAACTAACACACACTTCCTACTATAAAAATTAGATTATTCTGCTGTACACACTGGCTCATATTTCTCTGGTAAGGAGGATCTCTCTTTCATTTTGTGTTTTATATTTATACTACTTTTTAATATTGATTGTTATTACTGGTTTTCATACTTTTTAGCACAAAAGTTCTGGAGGAGATTTGCTGCTTTTATAGATCTTCTTTGACCCCTTGTAATTGGTATGTATTTCATAACCTTAATACATTTTGTAGCACATTTTATTCAGCATATAGTATATTTCATGCATATCACATGGGGTTCTGCAATTTTGACACCTTTGAGAGCTGCAAGGTACTCTTGTTAATAAAGGTATATCCTGAGGTATATCTGTTGTTTTTTATGCATTCCACATTATTTGCAGATCAGAAGATCTTCTCTTATTTTGCTGATGACATTACCAAGCCAGCATTGCAGATGGATATAAGTTAAAAGTCTGAGATGCATTGAATATATTATGATGGAGAAGGGTGAGGGGGTCTTTCCCCCATAAGTAACTGAACTTGCTTCAATGATGCTTGTTATTGTTTTCACACTTTCCATTATAAGTACTGGAGCATCCTTAGATAATTTTAATAGAAATTGTCCATCATGAATAAGACTATGGGTGTTCTAGTGGACATGGGAACAACTATCCAAACATGGAATTATTTGTCAGACAACAAGAACTCCCACATGCTGAACTGTTTACAACTTGAAACAACATGCTGATTGCTGGCCACAATTTTGTTCCACATGATAAGCACATTCTATAGAGTGCTTTGTTCATTACATCTGTCGTGTCTTCCTTCACTTCTTTCTGGACTACTTTGTCATTATCTGTCTCTGAAGCTGGCAGACTTTAATTTCTCAAAATTTTTGTTCCTCTGAACTTACATTCTTTTCATTGAGCTTTGCTACTTTATTCATATCACTGTATAATGTTTGGAGAAGAGCGTTTTTACAGAGTACTATTTTATTTCTATCTACTTACTGCTGTAACGTGAATATATTAATTTTACTTGTACGTTTGCTTTCCCTGTGTATCTTATAGCATTAGGTTTTCCTGAAATATATTGCTTTTCATTAAAGTTTAGGTATTCAATAGTTACAACTTACATTTTTTTAGAATGAGTGTAAGTTTGCATTTGCATTACCTTATTTCAGTGCCGGGGGGGGGGGGGGGGAGGGGGGCTGTTTCACTATCACATTTTCAATAGTGAGGGACAGGCGAGCTCTGCCGACTCCAAGGAACCTGCTTATCCCTAGTGATTGAAAATAGGATATTGAAACACCTCCCCCTACTGGCAACTTCCTATATAATTGTTACATTTATTATTATGGCCTCAACATAGTCATATTCATTATAATAATGAATATATCAACATTCCAACTATATTGTTAATTAACAACATGTTAGTCTCCAATTTCAAACTTAAGATGTTTCCCCTCCCTCTAGGAACCATTTTTGACAGCACTCTCTTTCTCTTTTGAACCTCAGATCAACAGTTTTGTATAATCTGGCTGAATATTGGCTGGGACCATTGGAGCCAACTCTGTGGGTGCTGTGGGTGCTTGAGCACCCCCAATACTGAGAAAATTCCTTGCATGTGTCCAGGGAGGGGTTATTTCCATTGGGTTTAGCACCCCCAATAATTTTGAAAAGTTGGCTCCTATGGCTGGGACTGACATAACAAAAGCAAACAAAAAAACTCCAGAGGAACCTCTGATCCCCCTACCCTTTGTCGGAGGATTCTGATCCAACCTCCCCCTCCCCTCGACCATACAAAACTACCCCACCCTCTTCCACCCCTCCAACATGCAGGATAGGCCTCCCAGGCCTACCTGTAATCCATGGTGGTCCAGTGTGAGTGTGGTAGGGCAGGATCAAAGGCCCCTAGTGTCTGCTTTGCTGTACTCCTGCCCCTCTGACTCCGATGGACCACCACGACATATCCAAGTAGGCCCAGTTACTCCTTCCATCCCTTGTGGGGGTTGGGAAAGAGGGAGATCAGAAGGGAGGCTTCTATGTTTCTGGGGGTGGGAAGGAGGGGGTGATCAGAAAGTGGGCTGTGATTCTCTGTTTCTGGGGGTTGGGAGATGGATGGAAACACATTGGCCAGGACCCAGAAGTTCTCAGATATTCAGACCTGTACCCCCTGCCACCACCAACTTTGACCCCCCCCCCCCCTGCTGATGACCCTCTTGACCCCCTCACGCCGTCAACCCTCCCCCGCCGCTGCCTACCTTTGCTGGCGGGGAACCCCAACCCCCGCCAGCCGAGGTCCTCTTCTTCCTTCGTTCTGTACAACGTGCAGGACATCAGACTCAGAAACAGAACGAAGGAAGAAGAGGACCTCGGCTGGTGGGGGTTGGGGTCCCCCACCAGCAAAGGTAGGCGACGGAGAGTTGGTGGCGGGAGGGGGGGTTGAGAGGGTCATCGGCAGGGGGGTGCAGGGCCAAATCCACAGGGGCCAAGGCCCCCGTGGCCCCACGTAGCTATGCCACTGCTCAATATCAGGTTATGCTAGTATTTTATATCAGAATCTGGTTGCAAAGATGCTGTTACAGAAAAGGCTCTCATTTCATTTCGTCAGGGCTTCTAAAAGGAAGTGCCAATTAGAAAATTACCCATGTAATGGGTCAGCCTGCATTGAGGAAGGGTGATTTGGGTGGTAAGCCCTAACACATACTTAGTGTGGAAAAAGCAGGCTACCGGAAAACATGAAGCTTTTTGCAGTATCTTGTCTGTTTGCGTGGACATATCATGGGCGGATAATTGGGGTGGAAGGGTTAATCAGCTAGAGTGTTTGTGCTCTAACTGGTTAAATGCAGGATTAATGCAGGAGCAGTAAATGGCACCTAAATTTAGGTGCTGAAAAAAAGGTACACTGAGAAGTTCTATAAATGATACCCTATATGATACAAGTTGGATGCCATTTATAAAATAGTGCATAGTGCTGGGATCCGTGACCAACTTTGGATGGGAGGATTTACACCCACTGAAACCTAGTATAAATCCTCACATGTAAATTAGGCATGGATCCCCCAAATTCTATAATAAGGCTTGCATCTTTAGTGAACGCCCCTGACCTCCCCATACCCCTCACATGGCCAAACCCCTTTCAGTTGTGCACTAAGGGGGTCTTTTATGAAGCAGCAGTAAGCCCAGCAAAGGCTTACTGCTCACTAATTGTAATAGAAGTGAATTTTAAAGATTGTTTTTCAACTCTGCCTTGACCGACAAGTGCACTCGGGGGTCTGTATTTTTGATTAGAAGTAATTCTGTTTGTATGAAAATGATTTGGAATGTGTAAGAAGATAAGACACAGTTCTAATTAATTTGGTATGGATAGATGGAGGAGAGGGCAGGGGAGAGAGGAGAGTTCCTGGACATGGATGGATAGATAGATGGATGGAGGGGAGAAAAGGGGAGAGAGGAGAGTCATGGACATGGATGGAGCGGAGGGCATGGGCGAGGAGAGTTGCTGGACATGGATGGATGGAGGGGAGGGCAGGAGAAATTCTAGACATGGATGGAGGGGAGGGAAGACAGGAAGGAGATGCACATGGAGGGGAGGGGAGAGAGGAGAAATGCTGGACATGGATGGAGTGAAGGGCAGAGAAGAGAGGAGAAATGTTGGACAGGGATGGAGGGAAGGAAAGATGCACATGGATGGAGGGGAAGGGAGAGAAGAAACGCTGGACATGGATGGAGGGGAAGGAAGACAGAGGAAGGAGATGCACATGGATGTAGGGGAGGGGAGTGAAGAGAGAGGAAGTGAGATGAACATGAATGGAGGGTAGAAAGGAGAAATGCTGGACATGGAGGGGGAAGAGGAAAAATGCTGGACATGGAGGAGATGCATACTGATGGAGATGAGGGGGAAAAAGAAGAGAGGAGAAAAACTGCACATGGATGGAGAAAATACGTACAGAAGTATTGCCATACTGGGACAGACCAAAGGTCCATCAAGTCCAGCATCCTGTTTCCAACAGTGGCCAATCCAGGTCACAAATACCTGGCAAGATCCCAAAAAAGTACAAAACATTTTATACTGCTTATTCCAGAAATAGTGGATTTTCCCAAGTCCAATTTAATAATGGTCTATGGACTTTTCCTTTAGGAAGCTGTCCAAACCTTTTTTAACTCTGCTAAGCTAACCGCCTTTACCACATTCTCTGGCAATGAATTCCAGAGTTTAATTACATGTTGAGTGAAGAAAAATTTTCTCCAATTTGTTTTAAATTTACTACTTTGTAGCTTAATCGCATGCCCCCTAGTCCTAGTATTTCTGGAAAGCATAAACAGACGCTTCATATCTACCCGTTCAACTCCACTCATTATTTTATAGACCTCTATCATATCTCCCCTCAGTTGCCTTTTCTCCAAGCTGAAGAGCCCTAGCCGCTTTAGCCTTTCCTCACAAGGAAGTCGTCCCATCCCCTTTATCATTTTTGTCGCACTTCTCTGTACCTTTTCTAATTGCATTATATCTTTTTTGCAATGTATAGCATAGGAGCCGACTCTGTGGGTGCTGTGGGTGCTTGCGCACCCCCAATATTAAGAAAATTCCTTGTTTGTGTCCAAGGAAGGGTAATTTTCACTGGGCTTAGCACCCCCAATAATTTTGAAAAGTTGGCTCCTATGATGTATAGCAATGTGTTTCTTTCTGTTTTTCTGGTATTGTGCTGCATGCAGAGTCTAGCTTCTTAGGATTTCAGGTTACTTTTTGAAGAATTTGAAGAGGGCTATCTGTTTGTTAGGTTCTGAGATGTTGATAACATATTGTTTCAGTTTTGGCAAGACTGTTCTCCTAATTCCTGCTACTTTGGTTTGTGTCATTTTGGATATACTGGAGCTGCAACAGCTTACAGAAATTATTTACAATAAAAAAAGCCCACAAGTTATTTTTATTTTTCTATGCTGGTGTAATATTTTCAATGATGCCTGTTTATATGCGCCATGGCTGGTAAAAGGGGTGTGGCTACTGTAGGGGCAGAACCATAGTGATCCCGCCCCTGGATGGGAAGGGGGTGCCGACTAATAGGCTGCAGGAGGGCGCCAGACACCCTAGCACCGGCCCTGCCCTGACACCAGAGCAGGGCCCTTTTACTTGCAGCTTGGTAAAAGGACCCCAGAGTTTCCCATGAATAAGACATGCCACCTTGTGCCTTTCCATATAAAAGTTTTCTGCCATCAGCATTTTGCAGCCAGTTATGAGATGACTGACCATTTCCAGTTCTTTTTTTTTTGCAGAATCTATAAATGTTGTTTTTATACCACTTTTACTATGCTCACTGTGTGCCACCTCATCCATAATCCACTGTCCTGAGCTACAGCTATCATCCTTATGTTTCAGTACTCCTCTTCTTAACCATTGATGTGTCTGGGCTTGGTTCACGTCTGGTTTCTGGAGTAATCCTATATAATATTTCTCACCTCCAACGTTCTATCTTGCTACCTGGGACTGTGGCTCCTTCCGAGTTGGTCTGCTAGGTTCCGTAGATCAGGCTGACATCACCGTAGCCATTATGATGTCAACTTCAGAACCCGGGGAAAAAAAACATGCCTCACAGATCCATGTCCAGAGGAGGGTCACTGGACATGGGTGGCAGGAATGGGGGGCAGGGGAGAGAGCAGGTTCGCTGGACATGGGTGGCTGCAGGGGGAGAGGAGGGTCGCTGGACATGGGTGGCTGCAGGGGAGCCGAAGAAAACCTTGCTAGCGCCCGTTTCATTTGTGTCAGAAATGGGCCTTTTTTACTAGTATGTTATATTTTTCACTGTAATTGTGCATTTTCCATTTGTTTGTTTGCTTTTTTTGTTCTGTGATCATCTTCATTAAAGAGCTTTCTCTGCATACTCTGTTGGTTCCATTCCTGTATTTACAGGTGGATCCTCACTCATTCCTTTTGCATGTCGGAATGCATGCCCAAGTTTTAATCACACTTCAGCACTTCTTATGCATTTCAATATGTTGATGACATTAAATAGACTTGGAAGTTTATATGTATAATCTATTTCTATGAACTTCATTCCTCCTTCAGCTCTTCAGTGTTGGCATACACTGATTCTTATAGACTACCTTGTGCACATGGTGTTTTCTTGTTCATAGATCCAAATTTTCAAGGTATTTAATATTCGAGAGTATAGGAATTGCAGGTTGGTTAATGGCTTGTATATTATTTTTTATGTCAGAGCTCTTTTTAGTATCAATTTTAATCATCTGTAATAGTACATAATTATTGCATACTGGGAAGGACCAAAGGTCCATCAAGTCCAGCATCCTGTTTCCAACAGTAGACAATCTAGGTCACGAATACCTGACAAGATCCCCAAAAAGTACAAAACATTTTATACTGCTTATGCCAGAAATAGTGGATTTTCCCCAAGTCCGTTTAATAATGGTCTATGGACTTTTCCTTTAGGAAGTCGGGCAAACCTTTTTTAAACACTGCTAAGCTAACTGCCTTTACCACATTCCCTGGCAACATTCTCTGGCTAGTCGTTTCTCTCGATACTTTATGCTGGACTGTTGCTCCTTGTTTTTATTTTACTCAATTTTCCTCCTAGGAATGTCACCTTAGCACATTTATACTGGCCAAAAGTCATCCTGATGTCATCGGAAAAACGTTTTACTAAATGGAGTTGTTCTGCCAAACATTGATTGGGGGAACTGTAGAGCTTCAAGTCTTCTACAAACAGCAGGTGTGATGTTACCTCTGGGTTTTTGCCTGCTCTAGGATTAAGTACAACTACTTTACAATATAGCAGAACTATGGAAATCAAGATGGTGTTTGAGGCAGAAGTGTTGTGAGTCGACAAAAAAAAATGTGCAAATAGCAAACAAGTACCTGAAAAATGGATAAATTAGAAAATTAAATAAACATTTGCATACTTCCTAGAAAGTACCTGGAGAGATCAGGGCATAAATCTGTTCACAGAGCTTCAGCAAAGAGATATCTCTCTCTCCTTCTCCCAGGCTGAAACTGAAGCAACAGACAGCATATGCTGGGTAATTTCAAACTCCAGGCCAATCAGAGCCCAGAGGCTCTAGCAAAATTTTTTGCTATGTGGAATGCCGGTTCCCGGGCTGGCGCGGATCGCCGACCCAAATGTGAGAATAATCAGCCTGCAGTCCTCGGAGAATACCTGCTACAAGTAAGTATCTTCACTTTATCCATGTGCCAACCAGGGGCGTAGCCACGGGTGGGCCTGGGTGGGCCTGGGCCCACCCACTTTGGGCTCAGGCCCACCCAGCAACGGTGAACGCTGCAGGACTTCTTTCCCTCGGGCCCGCCGTCCCCTTTGGGCAGCACCGCAGTCTACATCAAAGCTGCACGGTACCGGTCCGTCCTGCCGCTATGCTGCTGCTGCTCCGCTCCGTTGTCATCATCTTTGGCAGAGTTGTTAGTTCTTCTGCCTGCTTATCTGCAGCGGATCTGCACGTTGCCAGGGCTGTCTGCTGCTGCGACTGCTTCCTCTGCGCTGGCCCCGCCTCTGGCGGGGCCAGCACAGAGGAAGCAGTCGCAGCAGCAGACACTAAGGCGGGGCCAGCGCAGAGGAAGCAGTCGCAGCAGCAGACACTAAGGCAGGGCCAGCGCAGAGGAAGCAGTCGCAGCAGCAGACAACACGCGGATTCGCCACAGATAAGCAGGCAGAAGAACTAACAACTCTGCTCAGCTGTGCAGCGGAACGGAGTGGAGGAAGAACATCTGCCACGTGGCGTGCCATTGATCTCACTGCTCCCGCCGCTCCGCACCTCGCGACTCGCACCGCCCGCCTCTCACCTCTCCATTGCTCCGGCCAGCGGCGTGAACCAGGAAGCACAGGAGTCAGATGCTGCAGGCCCCGCAGTCACACGACCACGCGGTGCCCAGATCAGCCCCAGTTGAGACCGAAGGAGGTGTCAAGGTCCGACAGCGATCCAATGCCCAGACCTCCCAGACCTCCGGGGTGGAGAAAGCTGACGGCAGGAGTAGGACCAAGGGAAAGAAGTGCTGCAGCCAGCGTGTCAGTGAGAGGTGGCTAGGGAAAGGGAGGGAAACAAAACTGCAGCATGCTGGTGGGCGGGTGGTTTTGTGTGTGTGTGTGTGTCTGGGGGTGGGGGGGGGCCAGGAAAAGACAGGAGCACTGTTGGGATGAGGATGAGGGAGTGAAACAGGGTACAGCTAGGTGGGGGAGGGACAGAGTGATGCTGCAAGGGGAAAGAGAGGGAGAATTGTTGGATATGGGTGGGATGGGGAGAGGGAGGGAAAGGGCATGAGAGAAAAAAATGTGTTGGACATGGCAGTGGAAGGGAGGGAGAGATGAGGGGAAATGTTGAACATGGCATTGAGGTGAGGGAAAGAAGGATGGAGAGATGGTGGTGGGTGTGGGAGGGGGTTAGAGAGATGTTAAACCAGGGGCTCAAGGCAGGGAGAGGGAGAAAAGTTGGACATGAAGGTGGAGAAGAGATGCACAAGTGGAGGAGGGGAGAAAGAGGGAAGATGGATCCAGGGAGAGAAGATAGATAATGGATGGTAGGGAAGAGAAAGGGGAAAATGCTGGACAATGGGGGAGGGGAGAGAGATGGGACAGGAAGATGCTGGTGGTGGGAGGTAAAAGGGATAGGGAAATATCAGGCTACAAGGGTGAGGAGGGTAGAAAGAGGGAACAGATGCTGGACTGGAAGGGTGGAGGGAGGGAGACACTGGGAATGGGGGAGAGGCCCAGAGAGTGGAGATGGCAAGGAAAAAATGAGAGAATAGTGATCACAGGGGGTAGAAATATGGTAATGGCGCGTAGATCGAAGATGGAAGGAATGGGAGAGCTAGTGGGTGAAAGGAGATGGAAATGTGATAGATATCTGAAAGTAAAAAGACGGAAAAGATTTAGAAAGAGGATGAAATTTGTATGTACAGAGGCAGAAAAGAAAAAAAAAGAAAGGAAAGAGCTAAAATGGAAGGATCAATATTTCAGAGGTAGGTGTAGTGAGGAAATGAAACAACAGGAGAAAAAAGACAAATGGTCAACCGCTTGAAGAATTAGCAGAAGACAGACAGGAAAGCGGGAAAGAGAAATTGGAACCAACACGATGGAAAAATAAAATGTCCAGACAATAAAGGTAGGACAATCATTTTACTTTGAATGTTTCAAATGGAATATGTTAACTTTGGGAAATGTGCATAGTGGATGTCTTTTTATTGTGTTAAGTAGAAAAGGAAATGTGCTTTTGTTTTGTTTGGGGTTTTTTTTTCTCCAGTATTGCAGTACATGCTGAGGTTCCCAGTTCAATTTTGTCTATTTTTATTTCTAATTTGTGAGGGTCTGTCAGTGTGACTTTAACTGCAGATGAGGAGATTGGAGAGGAGAGGGAATTGGGGGAGGGGCTTTATTTTCTGCCCTGGTCACCAGCATGGCTAATGGCAGCCCTGACCCTTGCTGTAGCTAGTGGGGATTCCCAAGCCCTACTAGCTGGGGTCTCTTCTGAAGCTGGCCAGAGATGCCTTCTTCTACTGAGCTTGGCAGATGGGGGCAGCATCCTGGAGCCACTGACAACTAAGCATGTATGGGGTGCTGGCATCAGTGGCTCGAGGAGTTGCTGCTGCCTACTGGGCTTGGTGGAGAGGAGTTCTGGACATCTTTACTGGAGACCTTCAGCTGACAGAGATTGGGGATCCTCATCTGCTAAAGTATTTATATTTTGAATTGGGAAGTGCTGGGGGAGAGAGAAAATTTTGTGCCCACCCACTTTGTGCTCAGGCCCACCCAAAATTGGCTGTCTGGCTACGCCACTGGTGCCAACTAAAAGAAAGAGAAGTCAGTCCTCTGTAACAGCTTTAAGCATAAACATGCACCATCTGCTGGCCAAATAGGAGAAATACACTTCAGAACATAATGCAGGAAAATTTACAATACGTTTTACAGACTTAAAACCAGTGGCGTACCAAGGGGGGGGGGGGGGGCGGTGGGGCGGTCCGCCCCGGGTGCACGCCGCTAGGGGGGTGCTGCGCACCTGTCGGCTCTTCGTTTTCATGCTCCCTTTGCCCCGGAACAGGTTACTCCCTGTTCCGGGGCAGAGGGAGCATGAAAATGAAGAGCCGGCAGGCGCGCGGCACCCCCCCCCCCCCAGCGGCGTGCTACCGGGGGGCGGGGCGCATTGGCGATCCACCCCGGGTGTCAGCCCCCCTAGGAACGCCACTGCTTAAAACACACTGTTTCTTCACAGTCTGCATTAGTAAATAAGTCACACCTCTAGGCTTGTCGCATCTAAGCTCTGCAATAGCACATGGGCCTGAGGCTCCTGGTCTCTGTTCAATATCACAGTAAGGATGATACCTCTAAGTCCAAGGGTTCTTGACCAAGTCCTCAGGACAGACCCAGCCAGTCAGGTTTTCAGGATAACCACAATGAATAGACATATGATAAATTTGCATGCATTATCTCTATTCTATGCAAAGTTATCTCATGTATATTCATTGTGGGTAGGTGTGTCCTCAGGACTGGGTTGAGAGCCCCCTGCTCTAGTCTAGGGACCTTAAGTTAAATATTACAATAAGAATCAAATCTCTGGCTCTGAGACCCTGCATCATAAGAATTGCACCTGTGGCCTAGAGCCGCTGAGCTCTATATTTGCTTAAAGATTGCACCTCGAGCTTTGGGCCCCTAGGCAGAATGCACCTTTGGCGTGTATACTGGTTCCCAGTTTTGTGTGTACTTGCCATTTATTCATATACCAGTCAGCAGTGAATTAGATTAGCATATAAAACTTCCATGCTCCCAAGAGCTTACAACAAGCTGTGTTTTGGGCAAATGGCTCATGGTTAAGTTGTTCCAGATGCCAGAATGAGTTTTCTGTAATCAATAGGCATCTGTTTGAAAGGTGTCTGGGAACAAGGAGAGACTGGAGAGGTTAAGAAAAGAGAAATTTAACTCTCATAATCTTTCTTCTTAGCAAAATAAACTGAATGTCATCCTAGTAATAGGGGAAGAAAGGGCATGCATTTCCTCTTGCATGTTAAACAAAAAGGGGGGCTCAGGACAGAAACTATGGAGTTGGCCTCTCCAATCCATTCCACATATATGTTTATTGCATGGTTGTAGTGTATGTATATCAGGAATTTAACAGGAGGAAAACAGAAAACAAACTTCCAAATCACTTAGCTTTCCTTACTTTATAGAAGCAAAATGTTTGTTACTATAGAAAAATCCAGCTTGTGACAAATTTCTTTCTCAGTTGACCAGGCCGGATCACTCAGGCCATCTTATAAGAGAAGCTTCTCATTTGAGGCTGCATTTACAGTAGTCCTAATGATTAGTGCAGATAGAATAGATTCAACATCCATTCCAAGCAGCTTAAAATAAAACAATTAAAAATAAGGGAGGAGTGCAATAATAACATGACTGTGCTGCAGAGTTATGTGTCACCTTCTTTTGGTTGTTGTAATGTTTTGTTGTGCAGTTTGCCACGTACAACTTTGTGGGTCTTGCATGTTGCATAGAACTGTGCTGCACGGGTTCTTTTGATTTTGGGTCGGGAGGCGCATATTGCGCCTCAGTTGAGGTTGTTGCATTGGTTGCTTTTGCAGCGCATTGAATTTAAACTTTTGTTCTTGGTGTTTCAAGCGCAGTAGGGTGTTACTCCTGAGGCCTTAGTGTGCAGGTTGCAGTCTTACTGTCGTTCTTGGGCATTACAGTCTCAAAACCAGAATTTATTGGTCATTCCATCTTTTCATCTGGTACATTTGGAGGAAATTCGTAGTCAAGTTTTTTTTATTGCTGGTCTCTGTTTGTGGAATTTATTACTATTGATTATGTTTTAAACTCTCATGAACTTCACTATCCTTAACAAATCAAATTACTTCGCAAACATATAAGTGGTGACCAAATTATAGTGACTTCTGCTTTCTCAAAATACTTTTTTTTGCAATTTTATAATTTTTCGTCTTAATTTTTGTTTATTGGAGGAAAAAGCCTCTGTATGTCCTTGGTCATAGATATATTTCTTGTGACCCACTGAACTCCAATTCTTCAGTGGCTAAAAACCTCCGTTTTTTATTCATGTCTACAATTCATTCATTAGCCTTATAGTTTCTGATGTGTAAGATTGTATATTGTTTGTGTTTTTTAAATGAATGTTTTATTGTACCTTGCCTAGATGTTTGTTTAGGCAGGTTATAAATGTAATAAATAAAAAAATAGAAGGGAAGAATTACAATCGTGACAGAAAGGTAGGGGAAAGACACAATCATTCAAAATATTAAGGGCCCTGTTTACTAAGATTCGCTGGGAATGCCCCCCATGGTAGAAAATAGAAAAATATTTTCTACCATGAGATTTGGCGAATGCCAAATTCAGAATTACTGCTAGTCCTTCCACGGCTTTCTAAAAGGGCCCCTGAATATGTTAAGTTGAAAGAGAAAATATTTTGGGGTGTGAAAGTTGTGGCCTTTCCAGATGTTTCTCATGAGTGAAGGAGTGGCCTAGTGGTTAGGGTGGTGGACTTTGGTTCTGAGGAACTGAGTTCGATTCCCACTTCAGGCACAGGCAGCTCCTTGTGACTCTGGGCAAGTCACTTAACCCTCCATTGCTCCATTATGGTATCATTTCAATAGTTTTTAGAAGAAGATTGTTGCTGTATTCAACGTTACAGATTATTCTCCCAGACCCTCGTATTTACGTAGCAATCTTGTCCTCCTTAAAAGTTGCGATGTCTCCGTCGTGTGACGGTAACGTTATGTCATAGGGGCGTGTCTTAGCAGGATCTAGCATTCTTGGTCTAAAAACACTAGTCCACTTTTGTAAAAGGACCCCTTAACCAGATAGGTATTGCCTGAATATATATAAACGGATATTCAATGCTGGTGCCCAGAATTGGTGGACGCCGCAGTAAGGGTAGCTGGATTTTTGATTTATATGAACCAGATAACATATTCCTTCGCTGAGCCTGCCATGAGTGGGAAAGCGCGGGGTAGAAATGTAACAAAAAAAAAAGGATTGAAGCAATTTCTCCTTCTTCATCCTTGTGTACTTCAAACAGGGGCCACTTTCCTCTTGAAATTTCTCTGTAAAAGTATTATTCTTTATCGCTCAAACAAGTGTATTTTTTGGGATCCTGCACACGACCACTTTTTTGGTGACCAGGAAAATTCGCATCTCAGCTTTTGGGGGGGGGGGGGGAGGAGAGGAGAGGTGTTAGTGGGATTTAAAAATATTTCTCTGCCCTAGCAATTTGCATGTAATGATTCTTTCCTTTCATCTATTGCTTCCTCATTGTTCCTCCAGTGGTATTGAATTGTGTAGTCTTAAACTGG
Organism: Microcaecilia unicolor; assembly: GCF_901765095.1. Taxonomy (NCBI): domain Eukaryota; kingdom Metazoa; phylum Chordata; class Amphibia; order Gymnophiona; family Siphonopidae; genus Microcaecilia; species Microcaecilia unicolor. Next base: position 89,755,165 of record NC_044042.1, on the reverse strand, counting down.
CTGATTTTTTTTTTCTATTTAGGAAAGGAGGGAAAAATGCTTCATGTGATTTTTTTTTTGTTAGATACCTTATTTTTAGCTTTCCCGAACCAGGTTTTGTTTTTGATTATAGAATGGAAATTCTTTAAATATACAATAATAAAGCCCATATAGCGACACAATAGTGTGTCACATGATACATACCTAGGAAGGACTAGATTGAGCTGTCAATGATGATTTGTGGAGGCAAGGTTATTAGTGTTGCTCTTTCCATGAAAGAAAAGGGGGATATCTGCTTTCTGTTCTTCTAGCGCATGGCACTAAATATTCTCCAGTCTAGTGCCATGCAATAAACACTCAAGGGGATCAGTAAATAAGAAACATTTGTGCTCCATTTTTCAAAAAAAGTGCTCAGTAAGTGCTGTGTCCATTGTTTACAGAGCTTTCAGCGAAGGAATATGTTATCTGGTTCATATAAATCAAAAATCCAGCTACCCTTACTGCGGCATCCACCAATTCTGGGCACCAGCATTGAATATCCGTTTATATATATTCAGGCAATACCTATCTGGTTAAGGGGTCCTTTTACAAAAGTGGACTAGTGTTTTTAGACCAAGAACGCTAGATCCTGCTAAGACACGCCCCTAAGACATAATGTTACCGTCGCATGACGGAGACCTCGCAACTTTTAAGGAGGACAAGATTGCTACGTAAATACGAGGGTCTGGGAGAATAATCTGTAACGTTGAATACAGCAACAATCTTCTTCTAAAAACTATTGAAATGATACCATAATGAACATCACCAAACTGCTCCTTGCAATCTACTCCTTATCCCTGATCCACTTAACAATGACCATCCACTTGCAGAAATCAACAAATACCCATTCTAATCAATAACCGAACACGGACTAGACACACCACATCACACCAAACCGACATAAACCAGAACAAAGGAAAAGAACCAGCAAGCATACAACCTCAACAAAATGAAAAGAAAGGTCATAAAAAATCCACACAAACCAAGAAATGACAACTAACAAAAGTCCACATAACACCGAACGTAGAAGACCCATACCAAAAAATTCAAATAGGCTACGTCAACACCAGATCCGTAGTAAACAAAACAACAATAACAACAGACTGGATCACGTCAGCAAAACTTAATCAACTCTTCATCACTGAAACCTGGATCCATGATCAGAAGGACCCTATCATCTTAAACCTATGTCCTCCAGGATACAAAATCACTCACTGGACCTGAAAAGAAAAAAGAGGAGGGAGCATAGCACTCATATACTGATCTCACCTCACGATTGAAACCACTGCAGAATCTATAACAACCCATCTCTAAATAGCCTCAATCAGAATCCACCATAAAACCCTGCTCGACCATCTAAATTGCATCCTATTCTACACCATGTAACTGGAACGAAAGCCAGGCAGACTTCATGGACTTCGTTTCAAATATATGTGTATCTAACTCCAATACACTAGTATTAGGAGACATTAACCTTCACCTTGAAGACCCAAACTCTACCAATGCATGAGATTGCAAGGACTTTCTTCATCTATGTAACCTTACATGGCCACACATGCAAACAACCCACGTGAAGGGTCACACACTCGACCTCATCTCATACAAACTGTCCACTGATCAGAACCTAACCATAACATAAACTAGATGACGGAAAACACCATGGACCGACAATTACAAACTAAACCTATCCCTAAAATGGCGAAAAAGGGGTTCTCTCCACACACGAGAACACACAACTCATACCACGAGAGGCCAAATAGACCCGGTTCCTTCCTGGCAACAGATATACAACAACGATTAGACAGCACAAACGGAATTCATATATTACCTCTCAGAATGGGACAAAAGATGCAGACACATACTAGATGAAATAGCACCCTTACAAATAAGAACTTCACGTAGACATAACTCGATACTGTGGTTCAACGAAGAACTGAAAAAACTAAAAACACAATCTAGGAAACTGGAACGCATATGGAAAAAAATAAAAGATGAACACACACTCAACGCATGGAAACAACTACAAAGGAAATACAAATACGCAAAAAGACAGACCAAAAGGTTGTACTGAAAAACTAAAATTGGGCTGGACTACAAAAACACGAAGAAACTATACCATCTTGTGAACAAACTACTAGACACAACGCCGGTCACCACAACTAACACTGACATCCCATCTGCAGACAACCTTGCAAAATATTTCAATGAAAAATCATAAACCTACGCAAACCCTACCTTAGAACAACATGGACATAGAAAACTTCATTAATGGTCTAGACCCAACCCCTGGTGAATACCCTGCTGACCGAATATGGTCAAATTTTGCTCTCCTCAGCACCGACACAGTTACCCAGGCGATTAAACAATACTCCAACAGTCATTGTCAACTGGACACCTGCCCCAGCTACCTAATACGATCTGCCCCCCACCGCTTCATAACAGATATCACATCTCACTTAAACTTCATGCTTCAACATGGTATCTACCCTAAAGAAAAAGACAACATCCTGCTCACCCCAATACCAAAAGACACCAAGAAAAAGCAAACAACATTACCAACTACCGCCCAGTAGCATCTGGTGACCAAACAACTCAATGACTACATAAACAAATTCACTATACTACATGAGTCACAATCAGGATTTCGACCCCTACACAGCACCAAAACAGTATTACTCACTCTCCTAACCAAATTCAAGCAGGAAATAGCAATAGGCAAGAGCATTCTCCTCCTCCAATTTGACAGGTCAAGTGCGTTCGACATGGTTAACCATAACATATTGCTAAGACTCCTAGAATACTTCGGAATCAGTGGTGGCACTCTCAATTGGATTAAGGGTTTTCTAACCACAAGAACATATCAAGTGAAATCAAAAACAAACATATCGTCACCGTGGAAACCAGGCTGCGGAGTAACGCAAGGATTACCACTATCACCGATCCTTTTCAACCTCATGATGACTCCACTAGCCCAAGACCTTATCCACCAAGGCCTTAACCCATTTATCTAAGCTGATGACATTACATTATACATCCCCTACAACATGATCTGGCAGAAACACCAACGAAATCAACCTAAGCTTAAACATCATGAACTCATGGCAAATGCATTCCAACTAAAACTCATTACAGAAAAAACACACTGTCTCATCATCTTATCCCAATACAATACATACAAACCCCACAAACATAACACTCCAGGATACACCCTCCCTATCTCAGCCTGAAAATTCTCGGAGTAACAATCGACCGTAACCTATCACTAGAGACCCAAGCAAAATCCACCATAAAGAAAATGTTTTTCTCAATGTGGAAACTCAAACGCGTGAAACCATCAAATACAACAAATAAATAAATAAATTCTTCCGAGGGAAATATTTCGTAACATGGTACAGTCAATGGTACTAAGCCACGCAGATTACTGTAATGGAATCTATACAGGATGCAAGGATTAAATCATAAAGAAACTTTAGACTGGCCAAAACACAGCAGCCAGGCTTGTATTTGGAAAAACACATTTTAACAGCACCAAAAAACTCAGAGAAAAATTGCATTGGTTACCAATCAAAGAACGTATCACTTTCAAAAATCTGCACGACTGTTCATAAAATTATTTACGGCGAGGCACCGGTATACATGACAGACCCCTTATCGACCTGCCAACCAGAAACACCACAAAATCTGCACGATCATACCTAAACCTCCACTACCCAAGCAGCAAAGGACTCAAATACAAATCCACCTATGCATCCAGCTTTTCTACCTAAGCGCACAACTATGCAGTGGCATACCAAGGGGGGGGGGGGGTGGTGGGGGCGGTCTGCCCCGGTGCACGCCGCTGGGGGGGGGGGGGGGTGCCGCGCGCCTGTCGGCTGTTCGTTTTCATGCTCCCTCTGCCCCGGAACAGGTTACTTCCTGTTCCGGGGCAGAGGGAGCATGAAACGAAGAGCCGGCAGGTGCGCGGCACCCCCCTCCCAGCGGCGTGCACCCGGGGGGGGGGTTCTTTCACCGGGGGAGCGGGGGTTCCTCTCGCCGGGGGGGGGGCGCTGCACCCGGGGGGCGGGGCGCATCAGCGATCCGTCCCGGGTGTCAGCCCCCCCTAGGAACGCCACTGCAACTATGGAACGCATTTTATTTATTTTATTTGTTACATTTGTATCCCACATTTTCCCACCTATTTGCAGGCTCAATGTGGCTTACAATATTCCACCCTGGCTATTGCCATGGCTGAGTAGAGATACAATTAATAATAACACAAGAATATGAGTAACATAGTGGAATAAAACATTGGGTATAACAAGGTCGATGATGAAATAACAATTAGAACAGTAATGTACTAAAGTTCAGGTGATGGGTTGTTATGATATGTTCTATTAAAGAGATAGGTCTTCAGTGATTTCTGAAAATAGGTCACTTATGTTTTTCACATCAAGTGGTAATGCATTCCAAAGCTGCATTCCTATGTAAGAAAAACTGGATGATTGTATTGCCAAAAGCAGTAAAAACTATGCTCGATCACCTAAATTTTCGGAAAGCACTAAAGACAGACCTGTTCAGAAGAGCATACCCCACCGACCCAACATAAAAATACCTGGACACTTGCGACACAATGTAACCAAAGACCATAACGGACATTACCTGACTCTTCTTCCCCCTTTCCCTCCCTAAGTTCCCCCCCAATTGTATATACCATACATGTACCTCATTCTACCACAAATCACTTTGTATTCATTCATACCATGTATTTGTTCAGACCGGAATCAGCTAACGCTGTTAATGGTTATATGTAAGCCACATTGAGCCTGCAAAAGGTGGGAAAATGTGGGATACAAATGTAACAAATAAAAAGTTTAAAAAATTTCTAAAAATAAACACACTCTAAACATTAGAGTTGCCCATATATTATGGGCATCATTAATGTTTAGTTTGCGCTGATTAGCACGCCCTAAAACTGCTAGCGTGCCTTTGTGAAAGGACCCCCAAGTGTGATATTTAGAACTTAACCGGATAAATTTATCTGGATAAAGATAAGACTGTGTTTTATGTGGTCCTATTTATCAGGTTAACTTATCCAGTTAAGTGCTGCATAGCAGCATTTAACCAGATGTGCCGACTTCACCCCTGGACCACCCACAAAATAGCTAGTCCACTAACTGGGTATATTCAGTGGAACTAAGTGCCTCTGAATATACCTTGTTATCTTGGACAGGTGATTTAACCAGTCAGGAGCCTCTCCTGGCTGTTTAAATTGCTTTGAATATACTCAACACCCTCACTTATCACCCCTAGGACTGCAATTTCCCCACCTCTAGCTGTCTGTTCGTTTGTCCAATTTAGATTGTAAGCTCTGTTGAGCAGGGACTGTCTTTTCATGTTAATTTGTACAGCGCTGCATAAGTCTAGCAGCGCTATAGAAATGTTTAATAGTAGTAATAGCAGTAGTAGTAGTAGTAGTATTTAGGCACAAACACTTTGACCAGTTATAGCGATGGTATAAATACTTTCGCCTAAATTCAGTAGATATGTGCGTAACTTTCAGTTTTTATAAATTACATGCACCTCCCAGATTCCACCCACATGAATTCCCACCTGCATAAGAACATAAGAATAGCCATACTGGGTCAGACCAATGGTCCATCTAGCCCAGTATCCTGCTTCCAGCAGTGGCCAATCCAGGTCACAAGTACCTGACAGAAACCCAATTAGTATCAACATTCCATGCTACCAATCCTGGGGCAAGCAGTGGCTTCCCTCATGTCCATCTCAATAACAGACTATGGACTTTTCCTCCAGGAACCTGTCCAAACCTTTTTTTAAACCCAGATATGCTAATCGCTGTTATCACATCCTTCGGTAGCGAGTTCCAGAGCTTAACTACTCTTTGAGGGGGTCTTTCACTAAGTGGCAGCAAGCCTAATGCAGACTTACCGCTCACTAAACCATAAGTGCCACAGTTCTCATCCCCAGCACGCTTTCTGGTGCTACAAATTGGTGAGGCAAGACTTGGCTGAATCCATGCTGACTCTGTCCCATTAAACCATGTTTGTCTACTATCTTGCCTGGCATTGAGGTCAGGCTTTCCTGTCTGTAATTTCACGGATTACCCCGGAACCCTTTTAAAAAAATTGACATTACATTGGTCACAATCTTCAGGTACTATGGACGATTGTAATGATAGGTTACAGATAATTAACAGCAGATCAACAATTTCATGTTTGAGTTCTTTCAGAACCCTGGAGAGTATATCATCCAGTCCAGGTGATTTATCACTCTTTAACTTGTCATTTGGCTCAGTATGTCTTCCAGGTTCACCAAGATTTGTTTCAGTTCCTCTGCATCGTCACCTTTGAAAACCATTTCCAGTACAGGTAGATGATTTATTGCATCTTCTTCCGTAAAGACCGAAGCAAAGAATTCATTCACTCTCTCTGCTATGGCCTTGTCTTCCCTTAGTACCTCTGACTTCAGTGCCTGAGAAAACAGTGGAAACTACGAGGAGTGAAGTGATTAAATTTGCAGGTGACACAAAACACGTGCCTTTCTGTGGTTTTTGCAACTACATTCAAAGCGGTTTTATATAGTATATACAGGTACTTATTTGTACCTGGGGCAATGGAGGGTTAAGTAACTTGCCCAGAGTCACAGGGAGCTGCAGTGGGAATTGAACCCAGTTTCCCAAGATCAAAGTCCACTGCACTAACCACTAGGCTACTCCAAACCAGCACACATACATTTTCGGCCTGAAACCTTACCGCCACCCATTGACTTAGCAGTAAAGTCTCATGCTCTACCTGGGCAGTAGGCATGTAGCACACGCCCACTGCTGTTTACTGCCAGGTAAGCACCACATGGTAGAAAATAGAAAACATTTTCTACCATGTGTTTTTGGCGTGCATCAAATGCAGAGCCGGGGGGGGGGGGGGCTGGTGGTTGGGAGGCGGGGCTATTGCTGGGCAAACTTCTACGGTCTGTGCCGTGAAAATGGTAGATACTAATCAAGGTCAGGTATACACAAAAAGTAGCACATATGAGTTATTTTGTTGGGCAGACTGGATGGACCATGCAGGTCTTTCTCTGCCGTCATCTACTATGTTACTATGTATCGCCCGGGGCATGCAGTAGCCAGGCAATAATGCTGATTTGGTGCTCGCTGGACACTCATAGGCCGTTATGCACCTTTTTTTTAAAGGCTGTCCTAATTTTATCTGCTGAACTACAGTACTTGAAAATGGGTCTGAATAATCGGCTGATATCTGGGTAACTTTGGGGTAGCCAAATTGACCTGAATATTCAATGCTGGTGTCTGGACATGGCTCAGTACTGAATATCCGAGTTTAATTCAGCACGCAGTTGTAAGAAGCCTAAAAACCTGCTGACCATGTGGACTGACACGATGAATTTTGGGCCCATACTGCTCAGGCACCCATGTGCACGTATATGCTAATATTCTAAACATTTTTGTGATTAACATTTGCATAAATGGTAGCACCTATTTTACAGAATATGGCCACCTTAGTGGCAGCCACTAAAGAGACTTGAACCTGATATTCAGCGTTATTTAACCGTCCAGGAACGGCACCTGGCTGGAAATAGTGTTTAGCCAGCTAACTGCTAATATTCAGCAGGTAATAGCCAGTTACCTCTGCTGACTATTTGTGGTTAACACATAACCCTTAATTCTATAAAAGTCGCTTCAAATTCTGCGTACAAATTTGGACGAGCATCCGATTTGTCTGTACAAATTAATTGAATAATGAGCTAATTAGCGCAGATAATTGGCTTGTTAACAAGCAATTATTGGCACTAATTAGATTTAATTGGAATATGCACATGTAAATTTAGGCGTGAGTTCAAAAATGGGGCACAGAAATTGGAGGGTCATGAGCGAAATGGCGGCATTCCTAAAGTTAACATGGGCAGTTATAGAATAAGGGGGAAACGTGCCTAATTTAGGCGTGAAGATTTGAAGCACTTTTTATTTGGTGTAAATGGCCAGCCTAAAGTTAGCCATGATTCCAGAGCATAAGCGCTATTCTATAAAATGTGCCTAACTTTGGGGCCCATGTACTAAGCAGTGACTGTTTTTGCTGCGCGCTGAGATCCTTTATACAACAGCAGGTAAAAAGCCCAAAAAAAGAAATGGCCATGTGGTAAGAATGCACGTACCGTGCGGCCATTTTGGGGGGGAGCACTTACCTTCCGTGCTAACCCGGTGGTAACTGGGCAGTCCACAGTGCTGCCCGATTACTGCGGTAATATTTTTCTGGAATGTCTGGTAGCGCCAGAAATGGCACGTGCTGGGGGGGGGGGGGGGCGGAACTACTGCCAGAGGGCACACTAGACCTGCGGTAGTTCTGATTCGCTGTGTAGCAAGCCTGTTACCGCATGCCAAGCCTTTAGTAAAAAGGCCCCTTTAAGCGCAGCTTATAGAATAGCTCTTTTTTCAGCGCTATATGTAGAATTCACCACTTAAGGGGAGATTCTCTATATGGTACCTAAAAAATCGGTGAGGAAGCATATTCTATAATCGGTGCTAGATTTAGGCGCCAATTATAGAATATGCTTAGTTGATATTTCAGCACCTAAGTCTACACACATCCATTTACACCAACAAAAATGTGGCATAAATCCCAGTGCATAGATATTATTATTATTTGTTACATTTGTATCCCACATTTTCCCACATATTTGTAGGCTCAATGTGGCTTACATGGTACCGGAGAGGCGTTTGCCGACTCCGGTGAGAACAAATACAAAGTGGTACTATGGTAAGATAAAGTTCGTGTGGCGCAGCCACAAATGGTAGTCGTACTGCGGAAGGGTTGCGATATGTCCAATTACGTGCCTTAGTTTTGACTGTGTCGCAAGGATCAAACGTTTAGATTGGGTCAACAGGGTATGCCTTTTTAAACAGGATAGTTTAAAGAGATTTCCGGAAGTTTAGGTGGTCGTGTGATGTTTTCAAGGCTTTTGGTAATGCGTTCCATAATTGCGTGCTTATGTAGGAAAAGCTGGATGCGTAAGTTGATTTATATTTGAGGCCTTTACAGCTGGGATAATGCAGGTTCAGGTATGTTCGTGTTGATGTGTCTGTCATGTAACCTGGGGCTTCACCGTAGATAATTTTGTGAACCAGGGTGCAGATTTTGAAGGCGATGCGTTCTTTGATTGGGAGCCAGTGCAGTTTTTCGCGGAGGGGTTTTGCACTTTCGAATCATGTTTTTCCAAATATGAGCCTAGCTGCCGTGTTTTGTGCGGTCTGAAGTTTCTTTATGTGCACTGGGCCATATTCTATAACTAGGCACATCAATTTCAGAATACCCATAAAATGCCAATTTCCCCACCCATAAACATGCTCCTTTTTGCCTGCACGCATTAGAAGTTCGGCGCACATCATTACAGAATACGCTTAGTGAGTTGTGCACCTAAATTCCAATTGGTGCCGATTAGTGCTCATTATTGCTTGTTAAGCGCTGATATCAGCAAGTTGAGCATATTATTATAGAATCCATTCCGATTTGGCATGGATCTCTAGGCACACTATATAGAATCTGGGAGAAGGTGGCTATACAGCTATATCTTGCATATTAAAGTGCTGGTCGGCTAAGTTTAGCGGCCAAATTGGACCACATAAGTAGTAGTTCTATCTTTGCTCACTATTAACTTTATTTATTTTATTTATTTATTTGTTACATTTGTACCCCACATTTTTCCACCTATTTGCAGGCTCAATGTGGCTTACATAGTACCATGAGGCGTTAGTTGCCTTCGATGATGAAACAAATACAAAGTAATGTTATTATCAAAGAGGTTCATATGTTACAGACACATTAGGAGAATCGAAGAGAGGAAGAGTTATACAGTGTTCATTACGGGCTTTGGTTTCGTTGTGTTGCTGGATTCAGGCACTTAAGTTGGGTCAGTAGGGTATGCCTTTCGAACAGGATGGTCTTTAGTGACTTCCGGAAGCTACGGTGGTTGTAGGTTGTTTTTATGGCTTTCGGTAGTGCATTCCATAGTTGCATGCTTATATAGGAGAAGCTGGATCTGTAAATTGATTTGTACTTGAGTCCCTTGCAACTAGGGTAGTGAAGATTTAAGTATGTTCGTGATGGTTCGATTGTGTTTCTAAATAATTTGCAGGTCTGTAAGGTCGGTCATATATCCAGGGGCTTCGCCATAGATAATTTTGTGGACCAGGGTGCAGATTTTGAGTTATACGTTCTTTAATTGGGAGCCAGTGCAGTTTTTCTCAGAGGGAGTTGGCACTTTCGAATTGCGATTTTCCAAATATAAGCCTGGCTGCTGTGTTTTCAGAGGTCTGTAGTTTCTTTATGAGTTGCTCTTTGCATCCCGCATAAATTCCATTGCAGTAGTCTGTATGGCTTAGTACCATTGATTGTATTAGGTTATGGAATGTTGCCCTCGGGAAGAATGGTTTCATGCGTTTGAGTTTCCACATTGAGTGGAACATTTTCTTGATTATGGAGTTAACTTGGCTCTCGAGTGTAAGGTTCCAGTCGATTATGACACCGAGGATTTTCAGACTATCTGAGATAGGGAGGGTGTGGTCTGGGGTGACTAAATTTGTAGGTATGTTCATATTATATTGAGATGAGAGGATGAGGGAGTGTGTTTTTTCTGTATTGAGTTTTAATTGGAATGCATTTGCCCATGAGTTCATGGTGTCCAAGCCGAGGTTGATTTCGTTGGTGATTTCTGTCAGATCATGTTTGAAGGGGATGTATATTGTAATGCCGTCTGCATAGATGAATGGGTTGAGGCCCTGGGTGGATAAAGACTTGGCCAATGGAGTCATCAGGTTGAAAAGGATCGGTGATAGTGGTGACCCTTGAGGTACTCCGCAGCCTGCTTTCCACGGTGATGATATATTTGAGTTTGATTTCACTTGATATGTTCTGGAGGTTGGTTGTGATGACCGGGGTAGTGTCCAGTAGTTTATGTACAAGTTGGCATAGTTTCTTTGTGTCATTGTGATCTGGTTCTGTTTTGGTTTTATAGTATGACCTTTTAGTTTATCTTATTGCGCATTTGTATTTTCTGTGTATTTGCTTCCAAGCGTTAAGTGTGTGATCATCTTTTATTTTTATCCATGCTCGTTCAAGCTTCCTGGTTTGTGTTTTTAGTTTTTTCAATTTGTCGTTGAATCATGGCACTGGATTATGTCTATGTGAAGTTCTTGTTTGTAGGGGTGCTATTTCATCTAATATGCTTCTGCATCTTTTAACCCATTCAGAAAGGAAGTTTGTGGAGTCTGTTTGAGTTGTCCATTCGTTATTATATATCTGTTGCCAGAAAGTGTTCAGGTCTATTTGGCCCCTTGTGGTGTAGGTTGTTTGTTCTTGTGTTCGATATGAACCCCTTTTCCGCCATTTTAGGGATAGGTTTAGTTTATAGTGGTCGGTCCAAGATGTTTCTGACCATTTAATATCTGTTATTACCAGGTTCTGGTCAGTAGACAATTTGTATGAGATGAGGTCAAGTGTGTGCCCTTTAGTGTGGGTTGCTTGCATGTGTGGCCATTTAAGGTCCCATAAGTGGAGGAATTCCTTGAATTCCCGTGTGTTGGCAGAGTTAGGGTCTTCTAGGTGGAGGTTAATGTTGCCTAGTAGTAATATATTGGAATTCGATGCACAAGTGTTTGAGATGAGGTCCATGAAATTTGACTGACTTTCATTCCAGTTGCCTGGTGGTCTGTAAAACAAGATACAATTCAGGTGTTCAAGCAGGGATTTGTTGTGGATTCTAATTAAGGCGATTTCAAGTTGGGTTGTTATGGACTTGGCAGTGGATTCAGTTGTGAAGTGGGATTGATAGATTAGTGCTATGCCTCCGCCTCGCTTTTCTTTTCTGGTCCAGTGAGTGATTTTATATCCTGGAGGGCATAGGTCAAGGATTATGGGATCTTTTTGATCATGGATCCAAGTTTCATTAATGAATATTAGATCAAGGTTTTCTGCCGTGATCCAGTCAGTTTTTGTTGTTGTTTTGTTTATGACGGATCTGGCGTTGATGTAACCCACTTGAATTTTTTTGGTATTGGGCTTCTGTGTTTGGGGTAGTGTGTATTTTTATTAGTTGTTGTTCCTCTGTTTGTTTGTGTGTGATTGGTTTGATTTTTCTTTCCATTCTGTTGATGTTGTCCGCGTGTTGGTATTCTTCCTTTATTATGGTTATTATCATTTTGTTGATGTGAGGGGTATTTGGTCAGTCTTTGGTAATTGTGTAGTATGGGTATGAAGTTGTTTTCTGCGAGTGGGGTGGATAGTGTTAGATGGATCAGTGATATGGAGTAGATAGCTAGTGCGGAATATTCACACAGCCGGTTAAGTTAGAGCTGGCCAACCTTCCCACCCCCAGATATTCAATGCCGGTCGCTGGAAATGGGCTCCTGCCAGCTGAATATCGGCCCCTTGGATTATTTTTTATTGAAAGTTGTATACTAGATGCTAGATACATGGAAGTGCACAGAACAGTGCAAAGCGGTGTTTATAGGGCTGTCCTAGAAGACGAATCATTTGATAAATGGAATGAAAGGTTTCCCCTCCCCGGCCTCATGAGCTAGATGGTTTATAGTCATAAGCACTTACTAAACATATCTAAGCACTCTCTTTCAGTTTATGTCTAATGTTACGGGGCATGGACAGACGGAAGGCGCTCTGATGGATTAATTGCAGCTTTTCTTTTCTTTGAGTTTGTGACATAGACTTAGGTTTTAACTGTAGTAGATCTGTGTGGTGTCTCAGTTAGCCTGTTCTGGTCTAGGCTTACACTGGCTCAGTGTAATACAATATGAGATTTACACTGCTTCTTTCTTGCACTCTTTGCTAGTGAATGGGTGATTCTGAAATGTGGACTTGGATAATTAGTTTGAAATGATATTTTTGGGCATTCTTAAATTGTTCTTAAATTCATAAGAATTTTCATCACAGATTGAATATACCATTAATCCATCTTGAAAGACGTGCAGTTTAATTTTGTAACCGAGCACATAAGGTGACAAGATAATTAGGGACTTTTTTTTGGTCTTTATAAATTTTCCTCAGTAGGAGCAATTATATGTGTGTATGATCCAGTTAAACAGAAGAGAAGCATGTGTTATATAAAATATTCACATAAGTACCAGGCTCAACCCTGCTCCATCCTCCGCCCACAGGATGCCTAGGTATACATTGGGTAAATCTATACAGTAGGCACTAAATTTACGTGCCAGTTTTGCATATAAATGGTTAGAAAACTAACACGTGTGTGTACATATATTGCCAATATTCTGACTAAGCGCTCTTCTGTAGCTCCATGCTTACCTTTGATAGTATGAAGTTTACAGGTAGGCGCATGCCTAGGCAGAATCTGGGTGGACTGTGGGTGAGATGCACAGTTAAGCACATAACTTATGGAATACTATATGTTTCATATGTATTTATGGAACATTGGCAGATACACATATACAAGCTCTGTGGTTAGCATAAGTGCTGGCTTCTAAGAACATGTGTGAGTATTTGTTAAGCTAGAGTTACATAGTCCTCAGCAGCACTTCAGGGACAATTGTAGATAATGCTTCCCTTGGTTTAGGGAACAGGACTGATCAGTAGCCCTTCGTTATCTAGGATAGGACCAGAGACAGTCTACAGATACAGCTGCTTTCCGCATCAGTAGTCCCTGTTCTCTGTAGTTGACAAACTCAGGGTGAATTCCTTATCACTGGTCAAAACCAGGGGTGTAGCCAGACCTCGGCGGGAGGGGGTTTCAGAGCCTGAGGTGGGGGGGCACATTTTAGCCCGCCTCCTCCAGCCACCGACCCTCCCCCGCCGCTGCCACCTCTGACCCTCCCCCGCCACCAGGTACCTTTGCTGGCGGGGGTCCCCAACCCCCACCAGCCAAAGTCTTCTTCAGCGCCGGTCTCCGGTGCGTTCGCTGATCTGTTTCTGTGAGTCCTGATTCCTGACATCCTGCATGCACGTCCTGTATGTAGCCCCATACCTTGGTTCTGCACATTAGAATTTAGGCGCTGTGCGCTACAGAATATACTTAGTGAGTTATGCATGTAAATTCTAATTAATGCCAATTAATGCTCATTATTTTTTAAGCCAATTAAGTTACGTGCATTGTTATAGAATATGCTTGGATTTCTGCATGGAATGCTAGATGAGATATAAAAAATTGTGTTTCTTAATTGATTAATTTAATTTTAATCTTCTTTTCCTGTATAAGATATTTCTTCTTTTCCATTTTTTTCTTATTCTCTTTTGTAGTTTTGAATAATGCAGGATGAGAACATTAATATTACTTATTACTTGCCTGTTTTATGTTCGCAAGGTTATCCTTGTAAATGATATATTGAAAATATAAATAAAGAATAAAAAAAAAAAAGAGTGAACTTTCTGAATGGTTTCTGGACTGTAATATTACATTTTAACTGCCATACCTTTGAACGTTTGGAGATCCCTTCTCATGGTTTCTTCTCTTCCTGGGTATCCACTCTATTGGCAAACTTTTCCTTCTAACCCTTCAGCAATGTCTCTCACAAATATATTAAATAGAATCGGCCCCAGCACCGACCCATGAGGCACTCCACTACTCCTTTTCTCCGATCCAATTCCATTTACCACCACCCTTTGCCACCTGTCGATCAACCAGTTTCCAATCCAGTTCACCACTTTGGGTCCTAAGTTTAGCCCTCTCAGCTTATTCATGAGTCTTCTGTGAGGGACAGTATCAATGGCTTTGCTGAAATCCAAGTAGATCACATCTATCGCATGTCCTTCATCCAGTTCTTTGGTCACCAAGTTGAAGAAGTCAATCAGATTTGTTTGGCAGGATTTTTCTTTGGTAAAGCCATGTTGCCTCGGATTCTGTAATCCGTCGGCTTCTAGAAAGTCAACTATCCTTTCCTTCAGCAGCAGTTCCATTATGTTTCCTACCACCGACATGAGGCTTACCAGTTCCCCACTTCTTCCTTTTCTCCGCTTTTGTGAAGAGTGACCATCCAGCTTATTTTCGAAAGATAAAGACGCCCATATTTCGACCCAAATTGGGAGATGGGTGTCTGTTTCCCGTGGGCGCCCAAATCGGTATAATCGAAACCCGATATTTGGCGTCCTCAACTGCAGTCCATCACGGAGACGAACAAAGATCACGGGAGCATGTCGGAGGTGTGGCGAAGGCGGGACTGGGGTGTAGTTATCGGCCGAGGAGAGATGGGCATCTTTAGCTGATAATCGAAACAAGAAGGGCGTTTTTGACGAGAATTTGGTCCGTTTTATTTGGACCTTTTTTTTCAGGTCCAAGTCCCAAAAACGTGCCCCAACTGACCAGATGACCACCGGAGGGAATTGGGGATGACCTCCCCTGACTCCCCCAGTGGTCACTAACCCCCTCCAACCAAAAAAAACCACTTAACGAACTTTTTTTCTCAGCCTGTATGCCAGCCTCAAATGCCGTACCCACCTCCATGACAGCAGAATGTGTTCTATCCTCTGACAGCCTTTCCCTGGTTCTGATGTGGGTCTCGGGTGAGTGTGACACCTTTTCTGTTAAGGGCACTGCAGAGTCACATCAGCAATGCATTGTGGTGGGTGTAGGGTATTCGGCTCCTTGATTCCACTAGCTTGTGTTAAATGCTCACGATGTTGGTAGTTGGTAGGCTCTACTCCCATGGTGCTTTTCCCTTTGCTTACTGGGTCAGAGTGTGCCCGGTTTTGTTTCCGGTAGTCCATGAGGTAGTGGCCATTTGTGTAAGACACTTTTAGATCCCTTTCATGTGTTAGCCACGTTATAGCACTTAGTTCTTACCTTGAATGTTGCTGAAAGAGGGCATTGTACACCATTCTGCCAGCTGGGACCTACTGCTAATCTCAGTACCAGGGAGACTCGTTGCCAGTGGGGCACAACCTCTGATCTGCAGTTAACTGTGAGTAAACGTGCTTCTTGAAATAAAGGACGTTTTCAGCGAGATTAGTATTCAGGTGTGAACTGCTGTGCCAAGGTTATACACCAGCAACAAGTCCTGTCCCTGGAGCACTTTTAGTGGGTACTGCAGTGCACTTCAGGCAGGCAGACCCAGGCCCATCCCCCCCACCCGTAACACTTGTGGTGGTAAATGGGAGGCCTCTAAAATCCACTGTACCCACATGTAGTTGCCCCCTTCCCCCCTAAGAGCTATGGTAGTGTTGTACATTTGTCCCTCCCATGACCAAATGGCTTGGATTAGGACGTTTCTGAGCTGGGCGTTTTTAGTTTCCATTATTGCTAAAAAAAAAAAAAAAAACGCCCAGCTCAGAAGGGACCAAATCCATGGCATTTGGTCTGTCCAAACCGTATTTTCGAAACGAAAGATGGACGCCCATCTTTTTCGAAAATACGGTCTGTCCCGCCTCTTCACATACCTGTTTTCGGACATAGACGCCCATGGAGATGGGCGTTCGCGTTCAATTATGCCCTTCCACATCAGCTCATCTCCAATCTTGCAGAACCTCTCCCATCACTAAAGATCTATTAAATAAATCTTTAAGGGGTCCCGCTAGGACTTCTGAACTCCATCAGTATCCTGGGATGAATCCCATTCAGCCCCATAACTTTATCCACTTTCAGATTTTCAAGCCATTTATAAAACACTTTCTTCCATGAATGATGTTATATCCATACCATTCCCAGGTATATCCTTGGCAGACGATCAGGGTCCTTCTCCAGGATTTTCTTCCGTGAACACCGAAGTGAAGTTTTTGTTTAGCATGTTCACTTTATCCTCATCGCTCTCCACATAGCATACTCACTTTTTAGTATAGCTTTTTCAGTACTCATTATTTACTGTTCATATATTTAAATCAGATTGTTCCTTTTTACTTTTTATTATATTGTTTTATCTGTTATTTACCAATGAATTTATTTAACACATGTAATTTTTAACTCATTGTGTTGGTTTTGTATGAAATAAGGATCTGTCCATGTTCTGCTTGTGTGACTGACGTGAACGATTCAGCTAGCATGTAATGTCTGTGTAGGAATCTGTAAAAGTCCAGTAGTAAGTATATTGTTGCTCCAGAGCCCAGTGTAATATTTATTTTATAGCACCGCCCTTTCAAAGGTGTTAGGGCTGTTATGGTATGGTAAGTTTCCTATATAGGTTTTGAGTGTCTTTTTTCAGGGTCTTGTGTTATTTTGCAAAGTGTCTGGGCCTTTCTGAAAGTGGTATCTATCTGTAGTGGAGGAGACAGTTCTTCTCTCAGTGTTCCCTCCACAAACAAGGTAGCTTGTCCAGGCTGAAAAATTGGAGTCACAAAGCGGTCTATCGGTCCCGTAATGGGAGCAGCAGAACCAGCAGGAATAATACGCTGTTTTGCCCTCCTCTTTGGCATACTTAATACGAGGAAAGTACTTTATTTAAGGAAAATAGCAAGATGGTTACCAAACGTTTGCTTAGCACTTCTTTTTGGGTCCAAAATAAATACATTAAATTAAGAACATACATACTGGTACGTGACTCTGGTGTAGGCATGTTCAAGGCTATTTTGGGTGAAGTGTGGGCAGAATCCCAATATTGATACTTTCCTTAGTAAACAAATACATACTTTTATATGCTGGCTCTCTGTACAGATGGGTGGAATGCCCACTACTATCTGGATAATGCTGGGCTGGTCTGTAAGAATTTTCAATGACACTGTCCTTCCCAGATAGAACACTTGTTAGCGGCTGCAGCCATTCCTATAAGTGCCTGTGAATATTAGGCCGATTATATACACAGGTACATGGTTCATTACAGAGACCAAACCCCCCCTCCCCCCCAGAAATCAAAATCAGCAAGGAGGGAGGGAAAGAGAGGATTACTCTTGAACTGAGCCCTCCCTTCCCAATGTGAACAACACTGTCTCCCCCCCCCCCCCCCCCCCCCACCATAATGTTTATGCTGCAGCCACTTGGCCATTTTCTGATCTAATCTAATTTTATAGACTGCCTTATCCCCAATAAATTAAAGCAAAATAAATAAAAACCCATGCCTTTCAACAGTTGTCGGAGGGAATGAAGAATTTTTGAAATAGATACATTTTTAGATGTT
Source organism: Microcaecilia unicolor (assembly GCF_901765095.1). NCBI lineage: Eukaryota > Metazoa > Chordata > Amphibia > Gymnophiona > Siphonopidae > Microcaecilia > Microcaecilia unicolor. The sequence goes on along the minus strand of NC_044042.1, from coordinate 89,737,074 downwards.
TCCGAAAGATCACGTAAGAGGAAAACTGTTTGGTCTGCAATGGTATATCATTCCAAGACAAAACTGCCTGAGAGGAAAAAGATGATTCCATTCCATTTTCTCTGTCACTTTGTAATTGATTTTCCCTCCTTTCATTTTTCACACTCTCTTACCTGTAGTTTACCATAGAGTTGAGCAGTCCCTGTAAAGTACGTTTAGATCCTTCTTTCTAAATGCGCAAACAGATTCACACACATACACCCGCTCACCACCCCCACACCTCTCATATTCCCCCCAAAAGAGATAGAAAACAAGAACTGCTACTCACATGATAATTGAAAACAGGATTGTTAGCTATTTAGAGGCAGAAAGCTGGGGGCTGGGGAAGGGGTGCTAACAACTTGGTCCGTCTTTAAGCCTATCAGACAGACCCATATGGTTAAAATCCATTTCCCAGGAACTTTAGCCTCCTCTCAATCATAAACATTGCATTCTTTTCACTTCATGTGTGACATAAAGAGGTCTGAAGGCAAGTTGAAGAGTGAAATCCACAATAACACATGGCATGCGATATGATGATACTTATCACCTCTGTCTGAACCTCAGAGTTGCAGAGATTTATCGCAAAGGGGGGGGGGGGGGGTAAAGAGATGATAAAACCAGGGCTCACTTGTTGGTCTAACACCATTGCATCTACTAGCTTGTTCTTTCTACCTTATTTAGAGAAATTGAAGTGAGCGTTCCTACTTACTTGACCATTTTTATATTATTTTACCAGTTACAACAACACTCTAAAAGCTATTAAAAATACAACAATACGAAAGTTAAAAGTACATATATAAGGGTTTCCCAGAGAATCCTTGATGGGCAAAGTGGACTCTGGAATGAACTAAACAATATTTTATATTTAATAGTTCTACAGAACATAGGGCGCAGCACTGGGATTCTTGCTCAACTTTGGGCATGAGGAGTTATACCAACTGAAACCGGGTGTAAATCCTAGCATGCAAGTTGAGTGCGGATCCAATGAATTCTGTAATACTGCATGTATTTTAAAGGAAAGCCCCTGACCCATCCATGCTTCTGTCATGGCCATGCCGCCTTTGAAGATCTGCACAGAAATACTTAGGCACTATTCCATACATGGATGTGTAAGTGTGTTTTCACGTGGATCTGCCATTTCTATCCAGTTTCAGTGCCTTGTTACTGTTCCCTCTAAGCTGAGCGGGAGTCCTCCAACCAGGGGCGTAGCCAGACACCCAACTTTGAGTGGGCCTGGACCCAAGATGGGTGGGCAGAAGAACCCCTCCCTGTCCCACAGGTGATTTGGTCTCTCCTTGTCTCACCTGCATGCCATCTGCTATTTACAAGGTTTGCAGGAGGGACAGTTGTTGGGAGTTTTCAGCTGGTGGGGATAGGGAATCCCTGCCAGCCACACCATAGCCACCCAGGCCCACCCTTGGCTACGCCACTGCCTCCAACTGCATTGTAACCAGTGGGGGGCAGTGCTTCAATACTGTGTTTCAATCACTAGGGACAGGCAAGGTTCCCTGGAGTTCTGCAGAGCTTACCTGTCCCTTATTACTGAAAATGGGATAATAAAGTAGCCCCCTCACTGCTAGGATTGTAGGTGGCAGACTCCCACTCAGCTTAGAGGGAATAGTGGTTAGAACACTTTTCTGCACTGATAATTTGGCACAGAAGTAACACCTAAATCTCGGCCACCATATAAAGAATTCCCTCATTGTGTCCCAAACAGTCTTAACATAAGAACATAAGTAATACCATACTGGGACAGACCGAAAGTTCATCAAGTCCAGCATCCTGTTTCCAACAGTGGTCAATCCAGGTTACAAGTACCTGACAAGATCCCAAAACAGTACAATACATTTTATCCTGCTTATCCTAGAAATAAGCTATCCAAACCTTTTAAAACCCCGCTAAGCTAACTGCTTTTACTACAGTCTCTGGCGATGAATTCCAAAGTTTAATTACACATTGAGGGAAAAATTTTTTTTCTACAATTCATTTTAAACTTACTACTGTGTAGCTTCATTGTGTCCCCCCCCCCCCCCCCCAGTCCTAGTATTTTTGGAAAGAGTAAATAAGTGATTCATGTCTACAAGAGGACTGCGTGAGACTGAGGGATTGGGCGTTCAAATGGCAGATGAAGTTCAACATTGACAAGTGCAAAGTGATGCACGTTGGAAGGAGGAACCCAAATTACGTCTATGTCATGCTAGGTTCCGCTTTAGGAGTTACAGACCGAGAAAGGGATCTGGGAGTCATCGTGGTTAGGACATTGAAATCTTCCGCTCAATGTGCTGCGGCGGCTAAGAAGGCGAACAGAATGTTGAGTATTATTAGAAAAGGGATGGAAAACAAGCATGAGGATGTTATAATGCCGTTATATCGCTCCATGGTGCGACCGCACCTGGAGTATTGTGTTCAGTTCTGGTCGCCTCATCTCAAAAAAGATATAAAGGAATTGGAGAAGATGCAGAGAAGGGCAATGAAAATGATAAAAGGGATGGGACAACTACCTTATGAGGAGAGGTTAAGAAGGCTAGGACTCTTTAGCGTGGAGAAAAGGCGGCTGAGGGGTGATATGATAGAGGTGTGCAAAATAATGAGTGGGGTAGAGCGGACAGATGTGAAGCATTTGTTTACGCTTTCTAACAATAATAGAACCAGGGGACACAAGATGAAATTAGAATGTGGTAGGTTTAAAACAAATTGGAGAAAGTATTTCTTTACTCAGTATGTGGTTAGACTCTGGAACTCATTGCCGGAGAAGGTAGTGACAGCAGCTGGCCTTGCTGAGTTTAAAGGGGGTCTGGACAGATTCCTGAAGGAAAAGTCCATTGATCGTTATTAAATTTGGGGGTTTTGCCAGGTTCTTGGGGCCTGGATTGGCCGCTGTCTGAGACGGAGTGCTGGGCTTGATGGACCTTTGGTCTTTTCCCAGCGTGGCAGTGCTTATGTACTTATGTAGAATGCAAGGACAACCAGGTAGCCGCCCTGAAAATATCTGCGACTGGAATCAACACATACTCTGCCCATTAGGTCACCTGCGCCCAGGTAAAATATGCACACAGACCCCAAGGAGCACTCCTGCCCCCGAGCAAATAGGTAGAGGAGATCGCTTCCCAGAGCCACCTGGAGATCGTTGCCTTTGAGATGGCCTCCCCCCTTGCGGTGACCCACAAAGAGAATGAAAAGACGATCGGAGAGTCTAAACTCCGCTTTGTCTTCCCTGAGTGCCCCTTTTACCTCTCAGTCATCTAGCGGTCCATTCGATTCTTTTGCCGGCTTCTTGCTTTTAATATACCTAAAAAAATTTTTACTATGTGTTTTTGCCTTCAACGCAATTTGTTTTCAAAGTCCTTCTTTGCCTTCCTTATCAGTGCTCTGCATTTGACTTGCCATTCCTCATGTCGTTTCTCATTATTTTCAGTTGGATTCATCTTCCATTTTCTGAAGGATTTTCTTTTAGCTTTAATAGCTTCCTTCACCTCACTTTTTAACCATGCCGGCTGTCGTTTGGTCTTCCTTCCTCTTTTTTTAATACATGGAATATATTTGGCCTGGGCTTCCAGGATAGTATGTTTGAATAGCATCCACACCTGATATATATTTTTGACCTTCACAGCTGCTCCTCCAAGTCTGTTTTTCACTGTTTTTCTCATTTTATCATAGTCTCCTTTTTGACAGTTAAATGCTAACGTATTGGATTTCCTGTGTATACTTACTCCAGAGCTGATATCTAGTCTGATCATATTATGATCAAGTGGCCCTAGCCCCATTACTTCCTGCACCAGGTCATGTGCTCCACTAAGAACTAGGTCTAGAATTTTTCCTTCTCTTGTTGGCACCTGTATCAGCTTCTCCATAAAGCAGTCCTTGATTTCATCAAGGAATTTTACCTCCCTAGAATGCCCTGATGTTACATTTACCCAGTCAATATCGGGGTAGTTGAAATCACCCATTATTATTGTGTTGCCCAGTTTGTTAGCATCCCTAATTTCCTTTAACATTTCTACATCCATCTGTTCATCCTAGCCAGGTGGACGGTAGTACATTCCTATCACTATCCTTTTCCCCTTCATACTTGGAATTTCAAAACATAGGGATTCCAAGACGTGTTTTGTTTCCTGCAGAATTTTCAATCTATTTGATTCAAGGCTCTCCTTAATATACAATGCTCCCTAGTTGTGTGTTGTGAAATTTTTAACACACAACATTAGCAGTACTATGGTGTCTATTTTTGAAAAGGGGGGGAAACCGTTGCGGCAACCACTCAGAAAATATTTTGGTTGCACGCAAAAAAAGTCATCATCGACTTGAAAAACCCCCGTGGCTATCAATTTTTTAATTGTTTTTTATTTTAAATATCCTGAACACTGTTCATGCATCAATTTTTTCCTTTCAATCACGGTCTTACAAAAAGTGCCTCAATACACTTATCTTTGAAATGTGTGCTCCAGCTTGCGTATTGATTCCAACGGTCCCATTTCGATATTCTTCCTCAGGGAACCAAACCGCAAAACATCATTGAAGCTGAAGTAAAAAATGTGAAATAAACAGTGAGACATTATACTCTCATTCTGTGTCGCAAATGAATGGATGCATCAACAAATAACTTTACCACATAGACACAATATCCTCATACTGATACCTTCATGCTGGAAATTTCCTCTACTGACATCAGCAATACTGGACCGGGCCCGATTTAAACTTATAGTTACCCAATCCCAAGCTGACATGTCAATACTGAAGCCTGCTGGCCAACTGTCTCCTGAATCAGCTGGCAACCACATCAGCTGATGCTGACGTCTAATTAGCATCGATTTGAAATGCGTCATCGTTCAATGATGAAATAGTGGACTCGTTCATAGACTGAACGTATACTTGTTACCAATTATCCTTAAGCTTGATACCTGGTTGCACAAGCACATGGATCCAAAATCTTGGATAAGAGAGCGCTTGAAGGAATGTGTTCATAAAAAATCTGCCCACTGAATGGTGGAATTTAAACCGTGTGGTTCCAAAGTGTGTAATCTGTGGATCCATCTCTGTTCAATCTGTAGAAGTCTTTTACTGCGGTCTCCCCCGTGTATGTGGTCTACAACGCAATCAATATTGCAAAGGACACTACAAAAGTGATTCAAGACAAATCAACTCTAATTGTAATACCTCCATACTGGCCAAGGCAACCTTGGTTTCCACTTCTCAAAACATTAACCATTCTTCCTCCACAAAGGCTACTTCAACGACTTACTCAACACAACAGATCTCTTTTACATCTGAATCTAAAGAGACTACAGTTAACAGCTTGGTTTATCCAACCACATCAGTAAATTCTTCAATTTTTTCTGAACCAGTTCTAAATATATTGCTAGCTTCAAGGAAACAATCAACTAGGCATTCATATTCAGCTAAATGGACTCATTTTCAGTCATGGTGTAATATTAATCCCAATTCTTCATCTCTCCAATTCTGGATTAGCTTGTTCTTCATTTATGGTACATATAGCAGCTAATTCTGTTTTTCATGACCCTATTGACAGTCTTACGGTGATCACACATCCCATTACTAAATGCTTCATGAAAGATTTACTTAATTTAAAACCTCCCATTAAGACTCCACCTACTGTCTGGGATTTGAACTTAGTACTAGAAGCTCTAATGGGTCCTCCATTTGAACCATTACTCTCTACATCTTTAAAATGTTTAACTTGGAAAACAATATTGACCATCAACTCCTGCTCAATAAGTTGTCAGACTTTGGCAGTGGTGGGCAAGTCCTATCCTGGTTTCTCTCATACTTCCAGAGAAGAAGGTTCCATGTTAAAATACTATACACAGTTTCCACTAGCTTTCCAATCACGCATGTTGAGCAAGCTGAAAGATATGGTAACACCACATGATTTTCAGACGATTGTACAGAGCTTGATACGCCAAAGATTGAATATTGCAACTCCCTATTTCTGGGAATATCATCATCCTGAATCCAAACTCTGCAGGTTGTCCAAAATGCAGCTGCACAACTAATCACTAGAATCTCAAAGTCAGAACACATTACTCCAACATTAAAAAAAAATCTGCACTGGCTCCAAGTGACATAAAGAATTCAATTCAAGACCCTTGTTCTGACTCATCAACATATATTTGGGAATGTTCCAGCCTATTTTCGAAATACCCTGCACTCATACAAGCCAAAATGAGCACTAAGATCCGAGACATCCTATCAGCTCTTTTTACCTTCTGCTAAATCATATAATTACATAGAGACAAAAATGCCAGCCTTCTCCATTGCTGCCCCGTCCTTATTTAATTATCCAGATACCTGAGATCATGTGAAGACATTCATGAATTCAGGCGGCTGTTAGAAACACATCTGTTGATCAAAGCCTTTTTGACTACATAAAGACTTATCTGATTGACTATTACAGGATTTGTTTTCTCTCTCTTTGCCTTTTGTTTGTTTGTTGTATGCTAAGATCAAGTTAATGATCTCATTTTAGAATATACCTAGTGACTGTTATATGTTCAAGACTATGTACATGGATGCTGCTAATATACTTGTCGATTGTTATTTGTTCAAGACTATATATGTGGATATTATTACCTGCCTTGGATAAAGGCGGGATATAAATGTAGTAAATAAAAAAAGTAAAAAAAAATTCTAATCTCAATTACTTCAGCTTGAAGAATTGGAGAAATGCAAGATTTAGTACAGTACATCCCATATTCTCAGATTTTGCATGACAAAGCTATTTTATGTCCTCATCCTAAATTTTTACTGAAGATTGTTTCACCTTTTCATGTTAATCAATCTATTCTACTACCAGTATTTTATCCATATTAGTCTGTGGTCGATAGCCGTCTGTGTGCTCTAGACTGCACTAGAACATTATCGATTTGTCTGCACAGCGCAGCTTACTCCAACAGACCTTCTCAGTTTTTTTTTATCTCATCAGTTGAACCATCATCAACCAGTTTCTAAATTAACTTTATCTGGATATGTTGCTAGTTGTATTCAATTTTGTTACTACAAATCAGGTATTCAAGAATCATCATCTATTCCACACGTTACAGCTCATAGACTAAGAACCATGGCAACTGTGACTGCATATTTTCACAGAGCACTACTCATTAGCATATGCAGAGCGGCAACGTGGACATGTCCATACATTCACTAAACATTACTGTCTAGATGTTGCATCTCTTGCTGATTCCAACTTTGGACAGACAATTCTTCAGGAGGCAACCTAAAAACTGTCTTCCTCCTCCTCACACAGGTACCAGTTAATGCTTCTTCTATATAACATATTGTTTATTAATTTGTTATTTATTATACTGTTACCTGCGTATGCTTGGGAGTCTTCACTGGTGTGGCTAGAAGATCGTGTCCATGGAAAATTAATAGTTTCTTATCTGTAATGGTAGTTTTCCGTGGACAGTAGATCTTCTAGCCACACCATCCCTCCCACCCTCCCTAAGTTGTTGTTTGCTAGTTTCATTAAACTGAGGTTTATTAGCTGTTTCCACTGTATTTATACTGTATATTAGGCAGGAATTATTGAGCATGCTCAGTTTTAAAATGCTTAGAGCTTATGCTATTAGAATTCTGGGTCGATCTCATCAGCGTGACGTAACTTCACTGGTGTGGCTGGAAGATCTACTGTCCACGGAAAACTACCATTACAGTTAAGAAATTATTATCTCTCTCTACTGTTCCCTGCCTCTGACATAACTTCCTGTTTCTTCAGAGGCAGGCGAAGTACAGAGAAGAGGCCTGTGCTGGCTTTAGGGCAGCCTATGGGAATCACTGCCACTGCCATTTTTTGAAAAACAAAGGTAGGCTCAGGGAAGGGGGCTGAAAAAGGAAGGAGGGAGATGCCTGACCATGACCGGGGGGGGGGGGGAGGGGGCGCCATCTCTCAGCCCTTGCCTCAGGCGGCAGATTGCCTTGGGCCCCACTGATTCATTCAGGTTTATGAGTGTTGGGACACAATGAGGGGCATGATCGAACAGGGTACCCAAGTTTTCCTGAGGGCGTCCTCGCAGGACGTTCTCAGGAAGGGGTGGGGAAACCTGTATTATTGAAACAAGATGGGTGTCCATCTTTCGTTTCGATAATACGGTCGGGAACACTCAAATCCCAAATCTTAACATTTAGGTCGACCTTAGAGATGGTCGTCCCCAGTTTTCAGCGATAATGGAAACCGAGGGTGCCCATCTCACTAATGACCAAATCCAAGCCATTAGGTCGTGGGAGTAGCCAGCATTCATAATGCACTGGTCCCCTTCACATGTCAGGACACCAACCGGGCACCCTAGGGGGCACTGCAGTGGACTTCAGAAATTGCTCGCAGGTGCATAGCTCCCTTACCTTGGGTGCTGAGCCCCCCAAAACCCACTACCCACAACTATACAACACTACCATAGCCCTAAGGGGTGAAGGGGTGCACCTACATGTGGGTACAGTGGGTTTCTGGTGGGTTTCGAAGGGCTCACATTTACCACCACAAGTGTAACAGGTAGGGGGATGGGCCTGTGTCCGCCTGCCTGAAGTGCACTGCAGTACCCACTAAAACTGCTCCAGGGACCTGCATATTGCTGTCAGGGAGCTGGGTATGACATTTGAGGCTGGCATAGAGGCTGGCAAAAAATATTTTTAAAGTTTTTTTTTTAAGGGTGGGAGGGGTTTAGTGACCACTGGGGGAGTAAGGGGAGGTAATCCCCGATTCCCTCCGGTGGTCATCTGGTCAGTTTGGGCACCTTTTTGAGGCTTGGTCGTAAGAAAAAATGGACCAAGTAATATCGACCAAGTGCTCGTCAGGGATGCCCTTCTTTTTTCCAATATCGGCCGAGGACGCCCATGTGTTAAGAACACCCCAGTCCTGCTTTCACTATGATTCCGACATGCCCCAGGGAACTTTGGGGCCCGTGACGGAAAGCAGTTGAGGACGCCCAAAATCGGCTTTCGATTATGCCGATTTGGGCAAACCTGGGAGAAGAACGCCCATCTCCCGATTTCTGTCAAAAGATGGGCGCCCTTCTCTTTCAAAAATAAGCCTGAATGTGTGCGATAATTAGAATTCACTGAGAGGCCCTTTTACTAAGCTGCGGTAAAAAGTTGACACAGTGCAGGCTTGCGCATGTCATTCCAGCTCGCTAAGGCCATTTTTGCTGCGTGGGTAAAATGGTTGATTTCTCTATTTTCAGCATTAATGGCCACTCTAATTTTTCTATTAGAGAATGAGCACTTAACTATGCCTATTTTGTAGGAAGTAAGGGCTCACAATTTAACCACGTGCTAATCGATTGGCGTGTGGAAATGTAACTGCACTAACTGATTAGCACAGAACATGGCTACTTTCTACCCCTGACCCTCCCCAGCGTGAAAAGCTAAAGTTTTTTTTTTAGTGTGTACGTAGCATGCGCACATGCCCAGATTACTGCGGGGTGCTGCAGAATGCCCTGCAGTAAGCACTTTTTGGCTGTGGCAAGCAAGTGTTAGTGCTTATCGCAGAGGTGACACGGGAAGTCATTTGATCTATGGTAGTCTCTCTGAATATATGAGCACACGTAAAATAATTTTTCAACTGTATGATTTCCTTGGCATCTGCAGCAGATGAATCCAGAAACTTGTGGGTTATGACCATCTACCAGCCAGTGGAGGTTGAGAGCACTGAACTGAACTCTGTCTTATAAGATGGTAGGGTCCTTGGTCATAATATATCTCTATCTCCAGCAGGCAGTGGATGGTCTCTCACAAGCTCATCTTTACCATATCTCCTATTCTGGGTTCCCTGGTCCAGTTGAACTTGGGAGTGTCTTGGCTGAGTGGTGCCAACTTTAAGGGGTACACTTGGTGGTGCCAGGTCCCTCACCCACCCCTCTACCTCTATCCACTTGGTTTATTCTCCCTCCTCACAGGTTAAAGAAAAAAAAGAGGAAGTATGGGATTCCTGCTCGGTGGCATCATTTGGAAGGGGTTTGGAGTAACTGGTTATCAGTATTTACTCTCTCATAGAAGTGACTAATTTACTGCAAAGTGGTGAGTGCTCCTTTAAATTTTAATTGGGTTTATCTCATGTTTTCCCTTCTCTCTCTGTACCGATGGCAGCAGAATCAGGTAAACGCTGCTCTCACTATGGGAAGTGAAGAGCAACGTCTGGGATGTGTCTAGTGGGCTGTTCTTCATCGGTTTCACCAGAGCCCGAATCTCTCTCGGTAAAACCATGACTTTCCCATGTGGGTGATTCACAGCCTCATTACCCTCAGTCAGTCTCCTCAGACAGGATTCTGTTCCTGGGGTAGCAGCATTATCTACGCTGTCTCAGGCTTCCACTTTTTGTTTGCTTTGTTCTTCAGCTGCGGCAGCAAATTCTGGGGTTCTGGAGTCCTTTTCTCCAGAATTTGTAATTTTGCTCTATCAAGCATATTTGCTTAAATGCTCCCATCAGACTTCAGATGCTTCTGCTGTTTATTCACCTCACTCTGGGTCTATGCAAGTGTCACAACCTCTGCAGACACATCCTTCAGGGAAAATGAGACATGTGGAAGGAGTTTTTGAGGTGACTCATTGCCTCCACCATTCCCTCCTTGTCCTGAAGGAGGCTTGTCAGTGGCCTCACTGGCTTCTCAACCTCCTGTACTTCTTGAAGAAGGTGAGAAGGTGAGATTGTTCCTGATGAGGTGGATGATCCCACTGCAGTTCGAAGTTTTCACAGAGAGGAGTTGTCTTCATTGATTTCTAGGAATCTAGAAGTTCTGAACATTTCCACCCCTGATGCTGCTGCTCTGTTTCTACGGGCTGTTATATGCTGTTCTTATGCTGTTAGGGCTTGCCTTAGCTGAGACCAGCAGGCAGAAGATACAGTGGGGGACTGGAGTCTCTTCCTTTCTTTGAGTTTCCTCACATGGAGACAGGACTCGCTTATTTAGCGGATTCTCTGTATGATCTGGTTTCTGCATTGGCCAAGCAGATGGTGCTGGTGGTCACTGCCCACCACTTATTGTTGCTATGTCAGTGCTCCGTGGATGCTGCCTTTAAGCAGTGCCTTACAAAGTTGCTTTTTAAAGGCAAATTTCTTTTCAGGGAGGATCTTGAAAAATCGGTTAAAGATCTGGGCAACTGTAAGTACCATGAGGCTGCTGTTAGAGGTTGTGGCAGCCATTTTGTGCAAGAAGATGCACTAGGCAGGAGTGAGTGGGCATCACTGCTGCCTTTAGGACCCCATTACATCACCAGTGAATAAAAAGGTAGGTATGGGGTGGCCTACAGGGGTGGGAGGGGTGAACTGCCTTCAGGGAGGAGGGGGAGGGAGGGAGGGATGAGGATAAGGAGGGCTGGAGATCGAGGTCGAGATGGGGGGGGGGTAGGGAGTGATGTACTTTGAATTTATGGAGGTCCCAGCCAATATTCAGCCAGGAACTACAGAAGTTCTGGCAACTACTGCAAATTAGAATTAGCCCCGTATATTTGGTGCTGTAACATGGCCCAAGGTCAATTCTGCCCATGGCAGTCAGTGTTTAAAAAAAAATGCTGTTCACCATGGGCTTGAATATTGGCTAGCCTCCTGCTTCCTTCTCCCTTAGCCCCTGAGGAATTCCTATCCTGTCTTTGGAAGTCCCCCCCCCCCCTTCTGTGGAGCCCTCCGTTACTTATAGTGGAGGCAGTTGTCTTCTGCACTGGCACCCCATTTGCCAGCTAAGAGACACATGAGAGAGAGAGGAAAATCCAATCCCCTTGCTTCAACAGCTAAGCCTTGCAGCTTTTCTAGGGAGCACCTTTGCTCTCTCCCTTTCCTCCAGCTCAAGCAGAGAGCATCTCAGCTTTTTCCTTGCCAGCTTTCCATGTGGGGCTTTTTTTCTCCCTTCCTCTCTAGCTCTCTGCCAGAGCAGCAACTATTTTAATCTCATTTTGCCAGGTTGCATTGCTGCTAATTACTCCTAGCTACGCAAGGTGCTGACTACAACACCTGTTTCTAAGGTTTTCTTTGCTCAACTCCCCTAAATTGAAAATCTCAATGACTTTCGGGAAATGTAGTTCTCCCAGATGTAAGGAACCATAAACTCTAATGTGAGTAATATTTCACTCTGCTTGATTCTTCCTTACTGCTCTGACAAGCAGCGCCTGCTTGCTTGTCAAAATATGTATAGGAAGGATGAAAATTTGCAATAAATTAGGTAAGTATTAACAGATGTGAACATGTAAAGCTTCTGAATATCCTCTGAAAAAGAATGCTCAGAGTCTGCTGAATCTAGCCCTTACTGTAAGAACAAACATGAGATAGAGAGGGAAAATGAATCCCTCAATGTCATAAGAAATAGTGGAGGAGTTGGCATGACCTCTCCAAGACCCGGAAACAGTAACGCTTCGCTATGGAAGTTGACAGTGGAAACGCCCAAAGTGGGTTAGGATTCTCACACGATCCGAGGAGGTCCTGGCACAGCATTGACTCCGGATAATAAACCAACTGGGGGATTGGAGAGTGAGCTCTTCCCCCCCCCCCCCCCCCCCCGAAGATATCCGGAGTGGTTTCTGTGGAGAAATTGGACTTGGTGAAGCCAAAAAATGTCATAATGGACGCACTATGGGGAGTGCTGCAGAATGTGAATGATTCTCTTCTTCAGATGTCAAAAATTTTTCAGGAATAAATATGTGATTATATCAATACTTATCTAACAAAGTGGAAGTCCAAGATATAAAAATAGAGTCTTTGATTACGGAAATGGTTTCTCTATGAATATCAGTTAATCTGGTAATGAAGGACAGTCATGTTTCTTGTAAAAAACTTCTGGAGAACCAATTAAGGAAAAATAACTTGCGATTGATAAATCTTCTTAAAATACCCTATATAGAGAGTTATATTACTAGTGACTTTTGTCTTTGATTTAGATAGGAACAATGTTTTGAAATTGTATTTCCGATACATGGCTGATAGTTTTTTGGGTTCAAAGATAAATATATTTCCTGATATATCAAGGGAATCGCAGACTAGGAGGTGTGAACTCTTGGCTTTTAAGCCAAGAATCATTGCCCTAGGTGGGACCTTCCTAGAGCGATTCCCTTGTAAGTGTTTTATTTCCTTATTACTTATTTGTTGAACCCAAGAAATTACAAGAGTTTGTGGAGTTGAAAGAACAGATGAAGAATCCTCTGCAGCAACTTCCTTTAGTTACCACTGTACCGGCTGCAATTACCGATTAACCTTCCTCCCTCAGAAAATATGAATTTGTAAGATTATCCACTTGGTGTTTTTCTTATTTTCTTTGAGATTGTTTTCCTGATCTTGGATCCCCCAATCGTGGACAATTATATATATTGTTGAGAGAAAATGTTTTTTTCTTTTTCCTTATATTAATTTCTGTTTTTCCTTACATTTACGTGATAAATGTGAATGTAATTAAGTAAAATGATAAATTAAAAAAAAAAAAGAAATAGTGGAGGAATTTGAAATTTGAATCCTGGCCTCCCTGACCTATTTCTACTTGGTTTGATCCAGTATGGTAACTCTTATGTTCATATCTAAGCTGGAAGGCACTACGGCCCACCTTTGGAATAGGAAGGACTGAATTACCACCAGGTTGCAATCATACTTCTCCATAAGAAACAAAATTCTTGCTACTGGGAAAAAATGGTATTTCTCTCATTAGAACTCCTTTTCTACTGGTTTACGAGCATCTTCGTAGCAGAAGAGTTTGTTCCTCTTTACGGACTTGTGGAACCAAAGGTTTGCCCTCAGGCAGCTAGTTATATGGCCAAAGGAAGACTTTGCATACCACCAAATCTGAAAAACAAGATCTTTATCTGAAGATTTAAGACACTGCAGTAAGATCTTTGGAAGAAAATGCCCTCAGTGCTCTTCTACCTTCATTTTCACGGTAGGACTGAAGCAGAAGAAGAAATGGAAAAAAAAACTCTAGAAAGATGTGATGGTATTAAGGATATACTATGAAAATGATAGCACTCACAGCTCAGGAGGGAATATCAAGAGTTAAACATTAAAAATGTGAAACCGAGATCATTTTAAGACAGAGCAGGACAGATGCATTTAACCTAGTTACAAATTGTTAATTAACAGCTTCAACAACTTTTGTAATGAATGTTTTGTTCAGATTCTGGGAAGTCACTAAGAACATTTCATGTTTGGAAGGGAACAGAGAAGTAAGAGAGAAATATGCAGATGTTTGACCATGCAGATGTAATATGGAAAATGTATGATATGTCCACATTTCTATAAATGTTAGATTTTTACAGGAACCACTAGCACTTTTGGAAAGTACCCTGAACCCCTGAACTTGCAGATGTAAGCAGAATATAATCTAGCCAATGATTTTTTTCAAAGTTTGTGTCCCATGATTTGTGATGTAACCAGTTAATTTATGACTCATTCTTAATAAAAGAGCAGAGGACCTGAGAAATTGTGAGACAGTTCTGGGTGGCCTCAAATGCTATTATGTGAGACCCTCAGTTCTCTCTTCCAAAGGCCTTTGATTTGTATATACTTTATCTTGTGTGTGGAGACCAGAATAAAGAACTGGTCGGTCCCCTACTTGGCGGGGCAGGGCACTGAAAGATCAGCTTAGGCCCGAAATGCTTTCAGATGAAGGATCAGAATATTGCAAACTGAGACCAAACTCCTTACATCACCCAATCCCAACGGTGAGCATCCTGGTCATCAGACTGGAATCTGATGTTATTATTACATGGAGGGGCATAATCGAAAGGGGGGCCCAAGTTTTGCTGAGGACTTCCTTGCGGGATGTCCCCGTGAAGGGGCGGGGAAACCCGTATTATCAAAACAAGATGGGCGTCCATCTTTCATTTCAATATTTAGGTCGACCTTAGAGATGGTCATCCCCAATTTTCGGCGATAATTGAAACCGAGGACGCCCATATCAGAAACTACCAAATCCAAGCCATTTGGTCGTGGGAGGAGCCAACATTCATAGTGCACTGGTCCCCCTGACATGCCAACACACCAACCGGGCACCCTAGGGGGCACTGCAGTGGACTTCAGAAATTGCTCCCAGGTGCATAGCTCCATTTCCTTGCCCCGCAAACCCCCACCAAAACCCACTCCCCACAACTGAACACCACTACCATAGCCCTAAGGGGTGAAGGGGGGCACCTACATGTGGGTACAGTGGGTTTCTGGTGGGTTTTGGAGGGCTCGCTGTTTCCTCCAGAAACCTAACAGGTAGGGGGGGTATGGGCCTGGGTCACCTGTCTGAAGTGCACTGCAGTACCCACTAAAACTGCTCCAGGGACCTGCATACTGCTGTCATGGAGCTGGCTATGACATTTGAGGCTGGCAAAAAATATTTAAAAAGTTTTTTTGAGGGTGGGAGGGGGTTAGTGACCACTGGGGGAGTAAGGGGAGGTCATCCCCGATTCCCTCCGGTGGTCATCTGGTCAGTTTGGGCACCTTTTTGAGGCTTGGTCGTGAGAAAAAATGGACCAAGTAAAGTCGCCCAAGTGCTCGTCAGGGACGCCCTTCTTTTTTGCATTATCAGTCGAGGACGCCCATTTGTTAGGCATGCCCCAGTCCCACCTTCGCTATGCTTCCGACACGCCCCCATGAACTTTGGTCATCCCCGTGACGGAAAGCAGTTGAAGACACCCAAAATCAGCTTTTGATTATGCTGATTTGGGCGACCCTGGGAGAAGGTGCCCATCTCCCAATTTGTGTCTTAAAATGGGCGCCCTTCTCTTTCGAAAATAAGCCTGATAGTAACATAGTAAATGACGGCAGATAAAGACCTGTACGGTCCATCCAGTCTGCCCAACTATTAAACAATTGTGAGCTCTAAGGTTGACCCCTCAGTACAGAATGCTGAACCATGGCCACCATCTTATATTGCATCCTGCCATGAACTCCAAGGTGGACCAGACTTGCAGATCTAGGAGTGTAGCAACCAATGCAAGAACAGAGAACTCTGTAAGGATCTGGGCTGAGCTTGAGGTTACTAGATTAAAAATATACCAGCCGATAACCAGCCCGCAGTGGTCAGAATTTGCATAAATGGGTAGAATTAGCCCCTGATATTCAATGCTGGGCTATGTCTGGGACTAAACAAAGATAAGCCACTGGGGTGTATGTGGATCCCAACTGATTTTCATGGATATTCAAGGATATGATGTTCACAATGTCAGTACGATACAATGAAACATAGTAATAGGCAGTCGGGGCCGAGGGGTGGAGGTGGAAGAATGACAAGTGCAAGATTGGCAGGATAAAGACACTGAGATAAATAAACGGATGGCTAAATTGAAAGCCAATATGTGTAGTTGAATAAGATATATGGAACTGAAATGTATGTGGCAATCTAGCCCAGATTTGGAGTGAGTGGATTGTCAGGCCTAGAATAAAATCCAGTATACTCGTGCTGGTTATTCATTGAGACAGTAAAGAGAAAATAATTCTCAAAAGCAGACACACTCCAGTAAAAATGTTAGCACCTAGAACTTGTCTATGAACCTTTATCCTAGTGGACTAACTCAGCAACTGTAGTTCTTTATTTATAAAATTCTTACAGGCCTCATGTTGAACTGCTGTTTGCAACAAACAAATTACAAAAATCAAACATTAAATCAAAAAAGTAAAATAGAATCAAAATAAACCAACAATGTCCCTTAAACCCAGCCTGCATCTGCAGATTTTCTCCTATCATTAACCACTTTTACTTCATATCTTATTTATTTGTTGCATTTGTATCCCACATTTTCCCACCTATTTGCAGGCTCAGTGTGGCTTACATAGTATCGTATTGGCAAATGCCAGTTCCGGTCTAATGGTTACAATGGTATAATAAGGTTTGTGTGTACAAGGCACAATAGTGGGTAGGGAAGGGGAGTTATGTTTTGTCCATACGCTCTTTGGTTTCGCTTGTGTTGCAGGGTTTAGGTATTTAGGTTGGGTCGGTAGGGTATGACATTTCGAACAGTTTAGTTTTTAGTAATTTCCCGAAGTTTAGGTGGTCATACGTTGTTTTTACGGCTTTAGGTAATGCGTTCCATAGTTGTGTGCTTATATAGGAGAAGCTGGATGCATAAGTTGATTTGTATTTGACTTCTTTGCAGTTTGGATAATGGAGATTCAGGTATGTTCGTGCTGATTTTGTTGTGTTTCTAGTTGGCAGGTCTATGAGGTCTGTCATATACCCCAGGGCTTCGCCGTAGATAATTTTATGAAGCAGTGTGCAGATTTTGAATGCAATACGTTCTTTGATAGGGAGCCAGTGCAGTTATTCATATCTCTACCACATATCTTCCCCTCTCCAGTTTGCAAATGTTAGTCTAGGCCTGCAGATTTACTCCCTGAAAGCAGGAACATAAATTACCCGATTGCCAATGTCCTTTGCTAGTTTCTGGTTAACTTTCATGTTTGAGGTTAATCTAAGGAAAGACCATGACAGATCAGGACTTGAGACAGAACAGATGTTCAGACAGCAGGGCTGTCACAAGAATGATTTATTTGGGATGTTGTGTGTGTATGAATGCTTATATGTTTACAGATTTTGAATGAAAGAAGATTTCATTCTGCTGCTTTTGTGTTTTTTCTGGCGAAGGAAAAAGTCAATCATATTTACCAAATGGAAGGTGGGGAGAAAGCAGGGTAGCAGACAGTAGAAACAGACTTTACTCTTTGTTTCTCTCTGACTGACCATCTGTGAATTTGTTGTACCTGTAAACTGCTGTTTTGTAATCACCTTAATGTTTCTTTCTTCACAGCCTTCGCCCTGGGATTGGTAGCATGCCCCTCAATATTCAGCCGGTGATGGTAAGGTTTTTTAAAACTCTGTCGCTGGCTAAATTAGCACCAGTATTCAGTGCCGGGCCATGTCCAGGCACCGGCACTGAATATTGCTGGCTAAATGTGGGTAGGTTGTGAGCCAGAACTTACATGGGCCCAGCTGATATTCAGACCAGGCCTGCATAAGACTTATGCGGCTCAGCTGAATATCGGGCCAGGACCTGCATAGAGTGTAGCAATGAGCAGACTCTCATGGCTGCGTGTTTATGACTTGGCGCTAGCAGTTCAGCAGAGGTTGGCGGATGCCCCATGACAGGGGGGGGGGGGGGGGGGCAAATAAAAAACCATACTGATACCATCTCTTCTCTCTCCCACTGGGCGCCTTCTGCATCTGCCTCCTTATCTAGGAGGTCTTTTGGCAAGTCAATAAAGGGTACCTAATACTCTCAGAGGCATAGGTATGCCACCTCCTCTCACCAGTCTGCTCGGGCTCAGCCTCAGCACGATCATTCCTATCATCAGGATATGAAAAAGCTAGAAGAATGGTCTAAGGTTTGGCAATTAAAATTCAATGCGAAGAAATGCAAAGTGATGCACTTAGGGAGTAGAAATCCAAGAGAGGCGTATGTGTTAGGCGGTGAGAGTCTGCTAGGTACGGATGGGGAGAGGGATCTTAGGGTGATAGTATCTGAGGATCTGAAGGCGATGAAACAGTGTGACAAGGCGGTGTCCGTAGCTAGAAGGTTACTAGGCTGTATAGAGAGAGGTGTGACCAGCAGAAGAAAACAGGTGTTGATGCCCCTGTACAAGTCATTGGTGAGGCCCCACCTGGAGTATTGTGTTCAGTTTTGGAGGCCGTATCTTGCTAAGGATGTAAAAAGAATTGAAGCGGTGCAAAGAAAAGCTACAAGGATGGTATGGGATTTGCGTTACAAGAGGAGAGACTTGCTGACCTGAACACGTATACCCTGGAGGAAAGGAGAAACAGGGGTGATATGATACAGACATTCAAATATTTGAAAGGTATTAATCCGCAAACAAAACCTTTTCCGGAGATGAGAAGGCGGTAGAACGAGAGGGCATGAAATGAGATTGAAGGGGGGCAGACTCATGAAGAATGTCAGGAAGTATTTTTTCACGAAGAGGGTGGTGGATGCTTGGAATGCCCTCCCGCGGGAGGTGGTGGAGATGAAAACAGTAATGGAATTTAAACATGCGTGGGATAAACATAAAGGAATCCTGTGCAGAAGGAAGGGATCCTCAGGAACTTAGCCTAGAATGGGTGACAGAGCTGGTGGTTGGGAGGCGGGACTAGTGCTGGGCAGACTTATACGGTCTGTGCCAGAGCCGGTGGTGGGAGGCAGGGATAGTGCTGGGCAGACTTATACGGTCTGTGCCAGAGCTGGTGGTGGGAGGCGGGACTGGTAGTTGGGAGGCGGGGATAGTGCTGGGCAGACTTATACGGTCTGTGCCACAGCTGGTGGTGGGAGGCAGGGTTGGTGGTTGGGAGGCGGGGATAGGGCTGGCCAGACTTATACGGTCTGTGCCCTGAAGAGGACAGTACAAATAAAAAAGAAGCACATATGAATTTATCTTCTTGGGCAGACTGGATGGACCGTGCAGGTCTTTTTCTGCAGTCATCTACTATGTTACTATGTTACTATGTATCAGCATACACCTAAGGTCCCTGTTGCTCCCCAGTCAAAGCAGGGGATGAGCTTTTGACTGTTTCCAGCAGAGCATAGCTGTTATCTAACTGTCCATTCTGGATGACTTGTCAATCAGGGGGGAGACTGAAGTTTTTTTACGAGAGGTGGCTCCTTATAACCTCCGACCAGTGGGTTCTTCAAATAGTCCGTCTCGGATATGCCCTAAATTGGCTTCTGAAACCTCCAAATTGCCCACCGAGGGCTCATTACTTGAGCTCTCAGCATGAACAGGTACTTGCAGAAGAACTCTCAGCCCTTCTGAGGACCCATGCAGTCTAGCCCATTCCACCAGGGGAAGAAGGGTGGGGATTCTATTTCAGGTACTTCCTTGTGCAGAAGAAGAAAAGGGGGGTGCGTCCCATCTTAGACCTAAGGGCCCTGAAAACATTCCTGGTCAAAGAAATGTTCAGGATGGTTTCCCTGAGCAACCTTCTCCACATGATTCAGGAAAATGATTGGCTATGCTTTCTGGACTTAAAGAATGCATATATACACATCCTGATACTTCCAGTCCACTGGAAGTATCTGTGATTTTGACTGGGAACACATCACTTCCAGTACCACATGTTGCCCTTTGGCCTTGCATCAGCTCCCAGGGTATTTACCAAATGTCTAGTGGTAGTTGCAGCGTCGCTACTTACACTGGGAGTCCACATGTTCCCTTATCTCAATGACTGACTGGTGAAGAGCACGTCGGATGATGGTGTTTGGGCATCCATGCAGAGGACTATTTGGGTGATCAAGATACTAGGGTTAATTTTAAATTACCCCAAGTACCATCTTCGCCCTGTCCAGCAATTGGAATTCATTGGAGCTCTAGTCGCACTGGCTTCTCAGGTTTGAGCCTCTTAGCAGGTCATGGCTCAGCAGATGTTGTTGGGCCACATGGCACCCATAGTTTATATGACACCCATGGCACGCCTTCACATGAGATCAGCCCAATGGACCCTGGTCTTTCAGTGGTGCCAAGCCATGGGAGGTCTAGAAGATGTAATCCAAGTGTCCCCGGAGCTGGCTCTTTCTCTGTTGTGGTGGACCATTTGATCTACTTTGACTCTGGCACTCCCATTCTAAATTTCTCAGCCGCAAAAAGTGCTGACAATGGATGCATCTCTCCTGGGTTGGGGAGCTCATGTAGATGGGCTTCACACTCAAGGTGCTTGGTCAGCCCAGGAAACGGATCTCCAGATCAATCTCCTGGAACTTTGTGCGATCTAGAACACTCTAAAGGCTCATTCAGATTATTTCTAAATTCTAATAGGTCAATACTCAAATGATATGTTAAATTGTCCATGTTTATTCAATATCACTGTCCAAAGAAGCAGCAGTACTGAATATATCTATCCAGCTGTGACCAGTGCAAGCTATTCAGACAGCAGCAAAGTCAGATAGCTGTGCTGTCTAAAATACATCTGAATAGCTATCCAGAGAGAACGTCAATATTGCCAACGATCCATAGAGTTAGATGGAAATACTCATGCTCTTCCCTCACTTTCCTCCTGCACTATCTAGAGAGTGCCAAGGCAGGCTGTAAGAATTTTCAGCGGCACTGTCCAGATGGTGCCACTGAAAATTTATGGATAGTGACTGGTTAGGGCACTTATCCAGAGTGCGCTTTTCAATATCAGGCCCTAATTTTATCATGAACAAATCAGTATTAAATCTGGATCCCACAGTGAGGTGAGACACTCCTTCGCTCAACCCCATAGGAGGGTGTGATGAGTCAGCTTTCCTCTGTGAGGATGATCTCCCACTACTGAGGGTGACTTAGGGCAGCACAGGCTATCTTGGGACAATTTTGAGTAGCTCATACAAAATCCATGGGTACAAAAGTACCTGAGGACAATCATTAAGTTGTCAAGCAAGCAATTGTCTGGGGCTCCAGGCTGGAGGGAAGAGGTGAATTGTGATGCCCAATACAAGTGGAGTTTTGTAGATATATGGTGCACTGTACATGAACACTGCAGTGATGAGAAAGCAGGCACTACCAGCCACAGCATAAAGTGAGAAGTGTATGAGAATTAGGGGCAACATTTGTCCTGAGGAACGGGCACCATGGTGCAGAGATCCAAAAGAGACTGCAACGTATCTCTGACAGCTGCCCGTTTGACGGCAGTAGCGCAGCTGGATTGTGCAAATTCCAACCTGTACTCATCTCTGATCAACTCTAGAACCCATTGATCTGACGTTACTTAGGTCCACTCTTTGAGGAAAAGGGACAATCGACCCCTATACGGGGAATGGAAGAGTGGACCTGTGCCCCATCATTGTGAAGGGCATCCCTGGGTTCCTTGGCGCTGACCGGAACCAACAGACTGTTTGTTTGAACGAAAGGAAGCCCTCTGCTGAAAATGGGAACACTGTGCAGAACTCGAGGCCCGTCCAGGATGGTACTGGCGGGCTTCTCGAAATCTAGGTCTCGAGAAAGAGGAGGAGCCCCTGGCAGAAGACTTGGGCTTATCAACAGGAAGACGCTGGTTTTTGGAATACCCGAGGTCTTTAACAATATTTTCCAAATCCTCTCCAAACAAAAGTTCCCCCCAAAAGGCAACCTCATCAAACAGTTTCGAGGCCATATCAGCTGACCAATGACAAAGCCAAAGCTGACGTCTAGGTGTCACAGTCAAAGACATCTGTTTGGCAGACGCCCTTACCAAATCATACAGGGCGTCAGCCAAAAAGGCTAAGGCTGATACCATCCACTGGGCCACATCAGAGAAATGGAACCCTCTGCAGGTTGCTTGACCGTTTGCTGATGCCAAGAGAGACATGCTTGAGCTGCATAAGAAGTGCAAATAGCAGCCTGCAGCGACAGGGCTGAAATCTCAAAAGCATGTTTCAAAGAAACCTCCAATTGACGGTCCTGCATATCCTTCAAAGTGATTCTCCCCCCCCCCCCCCCCTTTCACAGGGAGAGTAGTTTTTTTAGTAACTGCCGTCACCAGTGAGCCTATTGGGTATTCCAAACAGAGCGAGATGATTCTTTTCAACCGGGTAAAGAAAAGATATCACTCTAGCTACTTTCAAGGCTCCATCCGGCTCCATACATTGAGCTGTGACAAGCTCCTGGATGGACTCGTGGACCAGGAATGCCTGAGTAGGTTTCCTAGAACTGGCCATCGAGATTAAATGAAGAGGCCATAGAAACATCTGGATCATCAATATTGAGAGCCTGTATGGCATCAGAAATGAAAGAAGAAAGCTCGTCACGGTGGAAAATATGCACCACCTTAGGGTCGTCCTTTTCCTGCGGCCAAATACCCCCTTCTTCCAGGTCTTCTACCCTAGAGGGCCTAGAAGATTCCTCCTAACCCTCCAAAAGAAGGGAATGAGGAAGAATGGAGGTCACTTCAGACACCGAATAAACCTTCTTGGGCAGAGGAAGCACCAAAAGGTATGGAGAGATTATGGAACTCCGGAAGAGCTCTCTTCATAAGGAATGCTTTATGCATTAATAAAACAAATTCAGGGGAAAAAAGATCTCCCTGACCGTCTGCCCCAGACACTGAAGGAGGGACCGCCAAACGAGAATCCCTTGCCAGCAGATCAAGTTCAGGCAAAAGCCCAGGCTTCCCATGCACTCACTGTCAGAAGCACTGGCGAGCCGCGCTTCCCCCAGCGCTTAAAGATGGCGCCGCCACTGAGCTCCGAAGGGCGAGAAAGGTCTTTATCAGCCGTGACCGTCACAGTCCCTGGTGTGGAAGAATTGAGGCAGTTTGTGCTACACAGCCCCACCGCAGTCCTCCGCTTCTGTAGCGCTTTACACCCTCAGCCGCCATAACAGAAAGGCGGGAGCGCTGAAAATAAGCCACGGTGCACTGAAAATTAAGCTCACCCCGCTCAGAAGAGCTGAAGCTGGGATTCCCCCCCCACCCCCCAGGAGGAATCAAACACAATGCTCCAACTGTCCAAGACCCAGTCCGGAAGAGCTCGTGTCTGCCTGCAGTGTCCGTGTCTGCCTGCAGTGTCTCAGTAAGGTGAGGAATAAAAGAAGCCTCTACAAAACTTTTTTTTCCAGACTGTGAGGAAAGTTAGGAGGCAAATGGCAGGCACACAGCAGAAAGTACTGTAGATAAGCTGGGAGATGTGGAGAGATGGGTAAGGCAGGGACCTGGAGATCAAGTATGCCTCCAAAGTGGGCACCATCAGCCACACACACCCCTGCTCAATTGTCAAAGCCCAGGAGCAACCCAAAGACATGAATCCAGGAGCTGGAAGGAATCCATCACCTGCTGGAGATAGAAATATACTGAAGAGGGAAGGAGCTGGATGTCCAGGGTCACTGCCTTCTTTCAGTGTTTTTTATTTCCACCTGTGGGTAGGTGGATACAACCCACCAGTTCCTGGATTCATCTGCTGTTGATGATAAGGAAATAAAGATATTACATGTCAGGGATGGTGTTTTGGGGGGGGTGGCGGTGCAAATAGGGCAATTGTGCTTGGCGCTCTGGCCAGAGAGAGTCCCAAGCCTGTCAGAAGCTGCAGAAGGTGCAGCCTGGTAATGGGCTTTGGGGTCCTTTCCTAGATTTCTTCCCTTGGCCCCAGCCATGTCTGACATATGCCAAATCTGACATAGTCTAATCACAAAATAGAGACTTCTGCAAGTCTCGCGAGGCCGCTTCAACTCTCGGTGGCCATTTTGAATCGGCGCCGGGAGGGACTGTCAGCACTCAGCATTGCAAGGGGAACAGAATGCAGGGTAGCGCTCCGGGCAGGAAAGAGGGGGCTCTTTTCTGCCCCGAAGAGGTCACTAGACCACCAGGGCAGTACAGTAAGGTAAGGGGAGGGAAGGCTAGGAGGATACCATTAGGCCCGCCCGCCAGCCTGCCTGTTTGTCCAGAAATCTGGACAAATGGGTAGGCTGGCAAAACCCGCCCGGTTGCCCGGCCATGTCCTCAAAAAGAGAACATCTCCGACTAAAACCGGACATATGGTACCCCTAGTCAAGGGTGGAAGTGTGCTTCATTTCAGGGGAATCATCTTACCCCCCCCCCCCCCCCCCCGGTGCTGTGACCGATAGTAAGTTTTGTTATTGTAGTGAAACGAAGCAGCGCTGAAACCTAGGTGGCACTACATAATCTCCAAGTTTACCTCATTGATTATATTTATGCTTATAGTTTGTCATTTACTATACTTATGCTCTTAACAACATTGTAAGTTTTATGTGAAGCTGTACCTGCTGTCCACCTACTCGGGTGAATCTCTTCATAAAGGCAGTTAATAAATCCCAACAAATAAATAATAACTACCTGCATAAATGATTTTGAAATTAGTCTCTTCTTTGCCTACTATCTCTTTCTTCATACTCTTTCAAATTTTCTGATACTTTCTTTGAAGCAGTGATTGCTACCTTTTAGGTTCTGTAAACGGGCACATTTCATTCCCTCTCCTTGCAAGCAGCCTCAGATGACGGAATCTGATATCAGGCAATCAAGGTTAGTTTATAGTTCATAATAACATCCAAATTCCATGCATGATTTATTTATGTGTGCATTGACCCACTGAGTGTATAATTGACTCTATCATATGCTGGAAGAGAAAGCCTATGATAAAAGTTGGAATCCTGCATTCAATTACTTTGGTGTTACTCTTACATACCATTTGACATCTTGGATTAGTCCCTCTGTGAGCTGCCAAATGAGCTGGGAAAAACTCTTTATAATCATTGTGAAAGAAAGTGAAACAGTGTAAAAACAAGTAACAGTAGAAACTTAACTGTGACAGTCTTGAACATCAACAGAATTCTGGAAATATAGGACTTGATTTTTTTGCTGGTGCCGTCACATCTTAATTACTTCTTTTTTTTTCATTTCAAATAATTTTTTATTAATGTTATAAACATAACAAGAACAATGCAGCAAGATATACAGTGGTGGAAATAAGTATTTGATCCCTTGCTGATTTTGTAAGTTTGCCCACTGACAAAGACATGAGCAGCCCATAATTGAAGGGTAGGTTATTGGTAACAGTGAGAGATAGCACATCACAAATTAAATCCGGAAAATCACATTGTGGAAAGTATATGAATTTATTTGCATTCTGCAGAGGGAAATAAGTATTTAATCCCTCTGGCAAACAAGACCTAATACTTGGTGGCAAAACCCTTGTTGGCAAGCACAGCGGTCAGACGTCTTCTGTAGTTGATGATGAGGTTTGCACACATGTCAGGAGGAATTTTGGTCCACTCCTCTTTGCAGATCATCTCTAAATCATTAAGAGTTCTGGGCTGTGGCTTGGCAACTCGCAGCTTCAGCTCCCTCCATAAGTTTTCAATGGGATTAAGGTCTGGTGACTGGCTAGGCCACTCCATGACCCTAATGTGCTTCTTCCTGAGCCACTCCTTTGTTGCCTTGGCTGTATGTTTTGGGTCATTGTCGTGCTGGAAGACCCAGCCACGACCCATTTTTAAGGCCCTGGCGGAGGGAAGGAGGTTGTCACTCAGAATTGTACGGTACATGGCCCCATCCATTCTCCATTGATGCGGTGAAGTAGTCCTGTGCCCTTAGCAGAGAAACACCCCCAAAACATAACATTTCCACCTCCATGCTTGACAGTGGGGACGGTGTTCTTTGGGTCATAGGCAGCATTTCTCTTCCTCCAAACACGGCGAGTTGAGTTCATGCCAAAGAGCTCAATTTTTGTCTCATCTGACCACAGCACCTTCTCCCAATCACTCTCGGCATCATCCAGGTGTTCACTGGCAAACTTCAGACGGGCCGTCACATGTGCCTTCCGGAGCAGGGGGACCTTGCGGGCACTGCAGGATTGCAATCCGTTATGTCGTAATGTGTTACCAATGGTTTTCGTGGTGACAGTGGTCCCAGCTGCCTTGAGATCATTGACAAGTTCCCCCCTTGTAGTTGTAGGCTGATTTCTAACCTTCCTCATGATCAAGGATACCCCACGAGGTGAGATTTTGCGTGGAGCCCCAGATCTTTGTCGATTGACAGTCATTTTGTACTTCTTCCATTTTCTTACTATGGCACCAACAGTTGTCTCCTTCTCGCCCAGCGTCTTACTGATGGTTTTGTAGCCCATTCCAGCCTTGTGCAGGTGTATGATCTTGTCCCTGACATCCTTAGACAGCTCCTTGCTCTTGGCCATTTTGTAGAGGTTAGAGTCTGACTGATTCACTGAGTCTGTGGACAGGTGTCTTTCATACAGGTGACCATTGCCGACAGCTGTCTGTCATGCAGGTAACGAGTTGATTTGGAGCATCTACCTGGTCTGTAGGGGCCAGATCTCTTACTGGTTGGTGGGGGATCAAATACTTATTTCCCTCTGCAGAATGCAAATAAATTCATATACTTTCCACAATGTGATTTTCCGGATTTAATTTGTGATGTGCTATCTCTCACTGTTACCAATAACCTACCCTTCAATTATGGGCTGCTCATGTCTTTGTCAGTGGGCAAACTTACAAAATCAGCAAGGGATCAAATACTTATTTCCACCACTGTAAATATACTACTCAAATGACATTATAGAAAAAATGTACAGAAATCGTACAAGAAGGCACATGTATATATTCAATTCTGCCATCTGTATAGATAGTGGCCAGGCCCAGATTAACAGTATATAGGGCCCTAGGCAAACGTATATTTGTAGGCCCCCCCTCACCCCCCAATGTTAGGTTTGTTGATACTGGGTTATGCTAGTATTCTGTAATAGAACCTAGTTGTTTAGGGTCTGATATTCAGCTGACGGTGATCAGCGTTTTGTTAACTACCACTGGTGCTCTAGAAATTCAATGCCGGGCCATGTCTGGGCTCTGGCATTGAATTTCCAGGTATATGGAGCTGACTAACATATAGCCAGTTAAGTGCGATATTCAGCACTTAGCTGGCTATGGGACACCACTTAAAGATAGGACCGACTTATGACTGGAGGAGTAGCCTAGTGGTTAGTACAGTGGACTTTGATCCTGGGAAACTGAGTTCAATTCCCACTGCAGCTCCTTGTGACTCTGGCCAAGTCACTTAACCCTCCATTGCCCCTGGCACAAAATAAATACCTGTATATATGTAAACTGCTTTGAATGTAGTTGCAAAATACCACAGAAAGGTGGTATATCAAGTCCCATTTCCCTTTCCATTTATATGGTCCTATTTATGTGGTGATCTTAGCTGGTTAAATGTTGAATAATGGCATTTAACCAGCCAAGTGCCGTCTCTGCTCCCGGAACACCCCCAAACAGTGGCGTAGCTACGTGGGGGCCTGGGCCCCCGTAGATTTGGCCCTGGACCCCCCTGCCAAAGACCACATTTTAGCCCCCCCAGTGCTGCCGACTCCCCCCCGCCATCGCAGCCCCCCTCCCCTGCCATTGCCGACCCCCCCCCCCCCCGCCGCCACCACCACCAACAACAACTTTGACCCCCCCTCCTGCCGCCAACCCTCCCCCACCGCCGCCGTCACCTACCTTTGCTGGCGGGGGACCCCAGCCCCCGCCAGCCAAGGTCCTCTTCTTCTGGCGCAAGGCTTCGTTCTGTTTCTGTGAGTCTGATGTGCAGGACGTCAGACTCAAAGAAACAGAACGAAGCCTTGCGCTGGAAGAAGAGGACCTCGGCTGGCGGGGGTTGGGATCCCCCGCCATCAAAGGTAGGTGACAGCGGGGGAGGGTTGGCGGCGGGAGGGGGGTCGAGAGGGTCATCGGCAGGGGGTGTCAAAGTTGTTGTTGGTGGTGGTGGTGGTGGCGGCAGGGGGGGTCGAAAATGGCGGGGAGGGGGCCGCAATGGCGGGGGGGGGGGGCTAAAATGTGCCCCCTCACCTCGGGCTCTGGACCCCCCTCCCACCGAAGTCTGGCTACGCCCCTGCCCCCAAAATAGCCAGTTTTGCGGTAGGTGCTAGCCAGTCATTTTCAGCAGCACTAACTGGTTAAGTACCACTGAAAATGATTGGTTAGGTCCAAACAAATGATTTAACTGGCCAGGAGCCATTTCTGGCCAGTTAAATCCCTTTTAATATCGACACCTAAACTCTTAAATTTAGGAGCATAAAAGTGGATGTTAACAGGAGCGGATTTAGGGCAGGGAAAAGAAGGAGTTTAGGCTCATAAAATTTAAAAAAAACAAATGTCAGGCTTAAATTTATAAGCATAACTACTTTTAAGCTCCTAAATTAAGATGAATTTTCAGCTGTAAAGTTATACTCCTAAGGGCCCTGTTTACCAAGACGTCCTAGCATTTTTAGCGCATGCCTAAAATTAGTGCATGCTATACGCTAGAGACTCCCATATATTCCTATGGGTGTCTTTAGCGTTTAGTGCACACAAAAAAACGCTAGCATGCCCTTAGCACTGCTTAGTAAACAGGGCACAAATTTAGAAGGCTCATTTAAGAGCTCAGCATTTTCTTAATAGTGGGCCCATAGAAATTATGGTATCACAAATTGTTGTTAACAGTGCGTATGTGGAGCATGCATTAAGGCTTAGTGCTCATTAATTATATATATTAACAGTTAATGCAGCTTTATAAATAGACTCCTTGCTGTGAAGCAGTGGGTTGAGAATCAGGGGAACCAGAATTAATTCCCGCTGCAGCTCCTTGTGACCCTGGGCAACTCGTTGAACCCTCCATTGCCCCAGGTGCAAAAGCATAGAGCCTGATATTTACCCAGTGGTAACCAGCGTTTTGCTGACCTCCGCCACCGTTAAACCCATAACTTCAGTGCTGGACTATACTGGCTTTGGCATTCAATTTCCAGGTGAAGGAGTGGAACGCCGGTACTACCTGAATGCTACTGAGCAACAGGACAACCTCATGTTTTGTGCCTACTGATGGACTTTTACTTATGCACTCTACCTCTGCTTTTGGCTATTTGGCCACACCTTATTACTGCACTGGACATTTGTGCCTTATCCAGTTTTACTGTTTACTAACAAGACAAGTTTGCTGTTTACTAATGTACAGACAGAATGCAGGGCTATTAGACATATAGCTTGTAACAGTAGTTTGCAAGGCCTATACAAGACCAGCTTGCACGTAGCAACGCCATCTGAATAGGCGACCTTGGAGGGTGCTGACACCCCCCTGCATTCCTGAGCCGCACCTTATCTCCTGTGCTAGAAAGGAGCATTGTGTGTGTACAGAATAAGCTGCTAAGTTTCGTTTTTCTTGCCAGTATCATTTCAGTGTTATGACGTGTGTACGTACTGGGACTACAATTTTGTACTGTAAGAACTACAAATGTTTACTGCGCATGACAAGTATGACGTGTAAGGGGCCAAATGCGCAGGCCCAGTAGGGAAGTATAAATGTAAGCGTCAGATGATTTATGACACACAGTGTCCCGAGGCTACTCGGTGCTGTTCACTTGCTAGCAATAAAGTTGCCTTGTTTGGAACCAAAATTTGCCTTTCGTCTCCTGATTTCCCACCTGTTTCATTGGCGACCCAGATGGGACAGAAGTAGAAAGGGGAATCGGATTATATTCTTCCCCTCCCCCACTGCGGTCGGATCGGGTCATCGATTCCCACCCGAGGAGGTGGTGAGTGGCCACCGCTGATTTCAGCGTCCATCTCCCGGAGGAGGGCCGATCCACTCCGCCTGACTGTAGAGGGGGGCTGTGTGGTTCCGACAAGGCACCTTTTTCCATTTCAGGGAGAAGCGCACGACGGCACGGCCTGCGACCCCGGCGGACAGGCGAGTATACTCTACGTAGTGACCGGCCCAGTAAGGACCGAAGAAGAGGCGTGATCACCCTCTTTTAGCCAGTGACTAATACGGACTATTGGTATCCGACTAGGTCCCGAAACTCACTAGGCTCCGGCGACGAAACCGAGCGGCGAACGAACGGGGGGGTTTCTTGTGGCGTATGAAAGTGTGTGAGTGGGCTTGCAGTTCCAGGCCGGGCGACCGCGTCCTGGTCAGGCCGAGTGTTGACCCTTCTGTGTCTGGTGGAACGAGACCCCTTACTCCTCCACCTCCCCTTTCCCCCTTTGTCCGTCACCTGTCCTTTGGCACTCAGGTTAGGATGGGCGGGGGTGGGTCTTCACCGTTAGATTTAATGACGGAACACTTTAGCGAAGTGTTCGACCTAGATAAATGTAGCAGGGCCGGGATGATACAGAGATGTCAATTTATGTGGCCAGGGCTAGGAATTGCTGGATGGCCCCCGGAAGGGTCATTCGAGTATGAAAAAGTGGCGGCGGTCATGAATATTGTTATAATTGAGGGAAACCCCGGCTGTCCCGAGGACATTCCATACATAGAAGCGTGGTTGGATGTAGTCCGGGATCCGCCGGCTTGGGCCCAACGGAAGGTAGAAAAGGCCGCCCTTATGTTGGTAAAGCAGAGAAAAGGCCGGAAAACCAAACTTAGAACCCTGCCGACCCATGCCTTCGCTCTCCAAAGCTCGGCAACCGCTGCCGTCCCGAAGGCCGCAGGGACCGCCCCCATACGGCCTACCGCCCCTAGCACTGAAGCCACTGAGACCACGCCCCCTGCTACCAGAGTCAAGGCAGGAACTACGCCCAGTACTACCAACACACTTTCTAGGAAAAAACCCCCGAAGAAAACCGCAGGGAAAGTTCAGGGTTCGGCCGAGAAGAAGCCTCCAAAAGCCCCGATACTTGCTACGGCGGAGGCATACGAAGACGACATTGCGCCGCCGCCCTATGCTCCTATGTACCCTGACCTCACGGGCCTAGCAGAAGGCCCCGCTGACGCCGAGACTTCCGGGTCAGAGTCGGATGCCGGGGAGACGTCCCGCCCAGCCTCACCTGAGTCACCTGGCCTCGCAACCACACGGAAGAGTACACGGGTTGTGAAGAACATTACTCGGTTCCCCCAATCGAGTCCGCAACAGGCCCTTCCGTCCAGCCGAAAAGGGGGAACCTCTCACTTATTCCCAGTCCGACAGTCCACCACCTATACCCCTAACCCGGCAGAGGGGGGGGGGCCAGCCCATCGAATCAACAGTCTATAGTCACGTTCCCTTCTCAAGTGCCGATTTGTATAACTGGAAATTCCATGGGCCGTCCTACGACCAGAAACCCGAGCAGCTGATAGAGCTGGTGGAAGGCATTATATACAGCTACAATCCAACTTGGGCCGACCTTAGGCAGTTGAGCGCCCACATCCTGACCTCTGAAGAACGCCGCCTTTTACAACAAAATATGGAGCAAGCCATCCGGGATGCGAATCCGGCCCATGCCAATTTACAGAACCTACTAGAAACGGAGGCACCCATCGCTGCCCCCACGTGGGATTACCGAACCGCCGAAGGCCAAACCTTTATCCGCCGATACCAACAGGCGTACCTGGCCGCCTTAAAGAAGGGGAAGCAGAAGGTTACCAACATGGGAAAAATCCACAGTGTAGTCCAACAAAAGGACGAGAGTCCAGGGGACTTCCTTGAACGACTTATGGAAGCATTTAGGAGGCACAGCCCGATAAATCCCGAGGACCCTAAGAACCTCCCAACCGTGGTTATGAGTTTTGTTAGCCAGTCAGCACCGGATATACGAAGAAAGCTACAGAGAACGGAGGGGTTCGAAGGGATGAGCCTAAGCCAACTGAAAGCTATAGCTGATCGCGTGTTCGGATATCGCGACCAGGAGGAGAAGGTGGAGGCCCGGAAGGAATCGACCAGACGGATGCGGGAGAAGGCAGATGTATTGGCTACGGTGTTGGAAGAACGAATGAGGTCTAGACCAAAGGGGAGGGGCAGGAGAACAAGAGGAACGCGGTCCCCCATAGGGCGTAACCAGTGTGCAAATTGCCGACAAGAAGGACACTGGTGGGCTGATTGTCCAGAGGAGATACGGGACAACCCGAGAGAAGAGGAATCATGGGACCGGCAGAGAGAGGAGGAGACCGGCGACCGCACGGGGGCCCCTAGGCGAGGCCGGGGAAGGGGCCGAAGAGAGAGAGGACGGGATGACCGGAGGGAATGGCAGATGGCTGTGGACGCTACCCGAGACAGCACAGCATGAAGAAACCGGGAGGGCAGAGTCCCCACTGACCCTCTGGTGGAAATTCGGGTGGGGACAGAATCTATGAAGGCCCTACTAGACACGGGGGCCCAGCGATCTGTTATCACCACTGCCATAGCCCCAGCCACGAAAGAAACTATACCAATTGTGGGAGCCTCCGGGAAATCCCTTGCGGCCCCCCTCCTCAAAGAGCGCCAAGTCCAGATCGGAGGGACGATGGTGTCCCATCAGTTCATACACATCCCTGGATGCCCGGTCCCCTTGATTGGTCGAGACCTACTCTGTAAGCTCCAGGCCACCTTGAAGTTCAAGACTACGGGTGAAGTGGAAGCTCGCTTTGAAGATCGGCCAGTGACACTTATCTGTCCAGTAAGAGAAGAATGGAGACTACACGTTCCCCCAACTGTAGGACCCGGCGACTGCCGTTACGACCAGAACACCCCTTTCGCCCAGCAGAGGCGAGCCATAATGGATGAAGTGCCTGATGTATGGGCAGAATTGAACCCCGGCGGACTGGCCGTTAACGCTATCCCCATCTGGATTGAGCTCAAACCAAATGCTCAAGTTGTCAACCAAGGACAATACCACATCCCCTATGCAGCCCGGCATAGTATGCATACACATCTACAGAAACTCCTTCAACAGGGAGTCCTTAAACCAATCAGATCCGCATGGAACACCCCATTGTTGCCCGTTAAGAAACCAGGAACATCCGAGTACAGACCCGTCCAGGACCTGAGGAAAGTCAACAACCAGGTAGCCGACATAGTTGCCCTCGTACCAAATCCATACTCCATCCTAGCCCAAGTGCCATCTCAGACCAAGTGGTACAGTGTCATTGATTTGAAGGACGCCTTCTTTTCCATCCCTCTTGCTGTCGACAGCCAGAAGTTGTTTGCCTTCACGTGGGAAGACTTGCAGACGGGAACCAAGCAGCAATATACATGGACCCGTCTTCCCCAGGGGTTCAAGAACTCGCCTACCCTCTTCGGCGACCAACTCGCCCAGGACCTGAAGACGTATCAGGACGAGTATGGGCCGGTCGTCCAATACGTGGATGACCTGTTGGTGGCCCGTGAAACGTACACCGAATGTGCTGAAGCTACACTCTACCTCTTGAAGACCCTGGAAGCCCAGGGGTACCGGGCCAGTCGCAAGAAGGCGCAGATATGCGAGATCGAAGTCGAGTATCTGGGGTTTCGCCTCCGAGAAGGAACCCGAAGGCTCGGTATCCCCCGAACCCAAGCCATCCGCAACCAACCCACTCCTGCAAATAAGAAGGAACTACGGGCACTCCTCGGAGCCGCTGGATATTGCCGCATTTGGATTATTAATTTTGCCATCCTGACCCACAGTTTGTACGCCAAACTGAAAGGACCTGAACTCGAGGGCCAAAATCTCCAGTGGGAGAAACACGAACTGAAAGCCCTTCAGGACCTCAAGGAGGCCCTTGTGGCCCCACCAGCGCTCGGACTGCCAGATGTGACTAAGCCGTTCTACTTGTTCATCGACGAAAAGAAGGGATTGGCACTTGGAGTCCTTACCCAACTGGTCGGTACCTGGCAACGCCCTGTAGCATACCTCTCCAAGAGCATGGACAACGTGGCACGAGGATGGCCGGGCTGCCTACGAAGCATTGCGGCTGCTTGTCTCCTGATACACGAGGCCAATAAACTCACGTTCGGCCAAACACTTTTTGTGACCACACCCCACACCATCCGCGGCCTACTCGAGAGCCACGGACCCAGATGGATGACCAACTCCCGATTGGTCAAATACCAAGCCCTCCTGTGCGAAAATCCGGAGGTGCGGATCCTGGACACGACCAACCTCAATCCTGCCACCCTCCTTCCGGCCCCTGAACCACCACTCCACGACTGTGAAGAGGTAATGGCCACTGTGCACTCGAGCAGACCTGACCTGAAGGATCAACCCTGGCAAGGGGGTATCACCCTTTTTACCGATGGAAGCAGCCAGGTGATAGAGGGAATTCGAAGAGCTGGCTATGCGGTGGTATCTGAGGACCATGTGATCGAGGCTATGGCTCTGACACCCGGAACATCAGCCCAGAAAGCGGAGCTAATCGCCCTCACCAGAGCCCTCCTGTGGGCTGAAGGAAAAGTTGTTAACATTTACACCGACTCCAAATACGCTTTCCTCACCCTCCAGGTGCACGGAGCCTTGTACAAGGAGAGGGGATTTTTGACAGCAGAAGGGAAAGGACTTGCAAATGCCGCTGAGATCTGCCAATTACTCGAATCGGTATGGAAGCCGAAGAAGGTGGCTGTGATGCACTGCAGGGCCCACACGGGAAGAACGGACCCTATCGCCCGGGGAAATCAGCGGGCAGACGACGCTGCAAAAAGGGCAAGTCAGCTCCCCTACTCCTCTCACCCTCCTGACCCCGTACTCGTCGTCCAGCTCCCTACGGAGACCCCTATTTACACCCCCCAAGAAACGGAATGGGCCCAACAAGAGGGTCTACAGTCACGCAATGGCTGGTGGATACTACAGGATGGGCGCATATGGATACCCGAAGCCTTGGCCTGGACGGTGGCCAAGGAGGCTCACGACCGCACCCACCTGGGAAGGGACGCCCTGGGGCGCTTACTTGAGAAGACCTACTACATCAACAAACTATCCCTGTGGACCAAAAACGCTTCCAGCCGATGCGCGACTTGTGCCCGGAACAACCCTCGAACGGGGCCCGGCCCTATGCCAGGACATGTTCTCCGAGGCACCAGCCCTTTCCACGTGTGCCAGATTGACTTCACACACATGCCCCCGGCGCGCGGCTACAAAGCTATCCTCGTCGCCGTGTGTACCTACACCGGATGGATTGAAGCCCAGCCTACTAGAACGGAAATGGCTAAAGAAGTTACCTCCCTACTGCTTCATCAAATCCTACCCAGATACGGCCTCCCCAAGCAAATAAACTCTGACAACGGCCCCGCCTTCGCTAGTGAAGTAACACAACAACTCAGTACAAGGCTGGGTCTCGACTGGAAGTTGCATTGTGCCTGGAGACCCCAAAGCAGTGGAGTAGTGGAGAGGGCTAACCGATCCCTGAAGAACCAGCTAGCCAAGCTATGCCAAGAAGCAAAAGCCAAATGGCCCGACCTGCTTCCACTGGCCTTGCTGCATCTTAGGTGTACCCCCAAGGCTACCGGCCTTACTCCCTACGAGATGATGTATGCTAGGCCACCACCACTACCCTCCTTTCCCGACTCCTTGCAGATACAGGGTGAGAGTTCCTTAGTGAAACAGATGAGAGCCTTACACCAGGTAGTGCAAGACATCCAGCAGTACACTGAAAGAGTAGCTCCCTTGGTCCTCACCAATCCTACGCACAGGTTCAGGGTGGGAGACGAGGTCTGGGTAAAAGAGTGGGATGAATCTGACTGCCTGAAGCCAAAATGGAAGGGGCCCTCCCTTGTTCTCCTAACGACCTCCACCGCTGTTAAAATTGCAGGAAGCCCAGTGTGGATACATTGGACCCGATTGAAGCCTGCTGCTCCCACTAGCAGCTCCCTGAAGCGTTGGACTGCGCACCAACATCCTGACGCTCCATTACGGCTGACTCTAAGAAAGACGTGACCACCAGATTCATGCCTGCCCAGCAACAGGAACTCAGTTTCTGGACCCACTGCGTTTTTGGCTCTCTCTTTATCGCAGCCATAATCGTGGGCCTTGTCATCTTCTTGCTGCAAAGGCTCGGATACCTTCCACCGCATATATGATGCTGAGCCTACTACTCCTCCTTTGCTCAGTCCCGAGCTATTACCCCTTGAGCCAGAACTGTACTGAATGTTTGCGCCTCGTGCGCCACCGTATAGAGGGAGGATATCACCTAGTCACTACCCTCATTCACCAGACGCAGCCCCCGGAAGGCGATTGCCAGTTTCTCCCGACTTGTGCCCTCATCACTCCGAATGGCCTCCAACAGTTCCACAGATGCCTCCAAGGAAATCTCACTATCTGCCACAGCCCTACCAAACCAAGATACTACAATGTCACCCTCAGCGTAGGACTCCCTGCGTATGTGGCCGGACCTCCGGGAGTCGAGGGAGATGGCATTCTGTATTACATTAATTCTACTCGTATCCTTGTCGGTGGCATCCAAACTGTAGCAACCCTCACCTTCGACGTCTGTGCCGCCATGGACAAGCACCCTTGGTCTCGCAAGTGTGGTAGCCAGAGTTGGCGAGAGGCATACGTTAAGGACCACAAGTATGTCTGCCCCTTCAGTCCAGACATGAGATGCTGCTCCCCGTGGGTGTGGCTCCCATGCGCCGGCGACACTCGAGCCTCGGGCTGGGACCGAGTATGTGCTTATACGGGAGGAGGATATGCCGGATGCGCCGGCCTGGGCGAATTTCGTCGAGGTTCTGGTAACTATGTGTCCCTAGACTGGCCCATCCGAGGACACGACATGCCCTGGAGAGGAACGTGGGGCCTCGGCATTGACGGCGGAGGAATGGATCCGTTGACATATATTACCATATATCAGAGTCTCGAAACGAAGCCTCCTACGCACTACCAGACTACTGTTGTCGGCTACCAAGACGTATTTGATGAAATTGCTCGTGCTGAGCAGACCGAAACTAAATTCCCCATTTCCCCAGAAGCCCGAAATATGTTCCTCAATTTGGCTGAAAACATCGCCCTCTCCCTCGGAATTGCCAACTGTTTCGTCTATGGAGGCACCGACATGGGTGAACAATGGCCCTGGGAAGCGAGAGAGATTCGACAACACACATGGGATGCACTCAACACCACTAACATTACCTTTCCCCAACGGCCGAAGCCATACGAATGGGCCCTGAGAACAAATATCATAGGTACCCTCTGCGCTAGTCGAGCGCCATCGAAGCGTTACTCTGTACCAGTGGGAGACTCTGCTTGTACGGGGGTTCTTCAGTATAATGGCAGCTGGACGACCTGGTGGCAAACGGACAACCTGCCCGCCCCGGAGCCTATCTGGACAGAACCCACCTTGAACACGACATGGACATACGGAGGGAACGCCTCCCTCAAGTGGGTAGCCCCGGCGGGCTACTACTATATCTGCGGACGCAGGGCCTATGAACAACTCCCGACCCGCTGGTACGGTACCTGCCTCTTGGGCACGGTCCGACCTAGTTTTTTCCTTCTGCCCATACAAGTCGGCGAAACTTTGGGAATCCCCCTATACGTGGAAAAGGGGCCTGATAACCCTACCCGACGAAAACGGTCTTTCCCAATCATCAAGCCCAAAGTACAGATTGGAGACTGGAAGGACAACGAGTGGCCGCCTGAACGTATCATTCACTACTATGGACCGGCCACATGGGCTGAAGATGGTACATACGGGTACCGCACCCCTATCTACATGCTGAATCGCATTATTCGCCTACAGGCCGTACTCGAAATCCTCACTAACGATTCTGCCCTGGCCCTCAATATCCTAGCTCGACAGAACACTAAGCTCATTACCGCCGTCTACCAAAATCGCTTGGCTCTTGACTACCTCTTAGCCCAGGAGGGCGGGGTGTGTGGCAAGTTTAACCTCAGTAATTGCTGCTTACAGATTGATGACCAGAGCCATGTCATCAGGGAGATAACTGACCGGATGGTCAAACTAGCCCACGTCCCCGTCCAGACCTGGAACAGTGCCTGGGATTGGACTTCCTCCCTCACCAGCTGGCTCCCAACCTCCGGGAGCCTGCAAGGCCTCCTCGTCATGGGTGGCCTGTTCTTGCTGTCTTGCCTAATAATACCTTTGTCTCTCCCCTTAGTTTTCAGGTGTCTCCGCTCCACCATGGAAAGCATCGCTGACCGCCGTGCTGCTGCCCAACTTATGGCTCTCCAGATGTACTCCCCCATTCCCCAGTCTGATGAAGCTGACGATGAAGCACCTTGTGGCTGATATGCACTTTGAACCCCCTGAGTCACTCAATGGGCCATCACCCTTGTGCAAGCAAAAGACCGGCTACAAAGGGGGGGGGATTCCACTAGGGGCCCTCCGTCTCAACCCCGGCGAAGCAACCAACGGCTGCGCAAGGGCTTAGGGCTCGCTTGTTGCCTCCCTCGCTAACTATCCTTGTCC